>NC_056438.1:12982313-12994813 GCF_018296145.1 Oncorhynchus tshawytscha | reverse complement strand
CATTCCTTTCTCCATTCCTTTCCATTCCATTCCTTTCTCCATTCCTTTCTCCATTCCTTTCTCCATTCCCTTTCTCCATTCCTTTCTCCATTCCTTTCTCCATTCCTTTCTCCATTCCCTTTCTCCATTCCTTTCTCCATTCCTTTCTCCATTCCTTTCTCTTCCATTCCTTTCTCCATTCCCATTTTTCTCCATTCCTTTCTCCATTCCTTTCTCCATTCCTTTCTCCATTCCCTTTCTCCATTCCCTTTCTCTCCATTCCCTTTCTCCATTCCCTTTCTCCATTCCTTTCTCCATTCCCTTTCTCCATTCCCTTTCTCCATTCCCTTTCTCCATTCCCTTTCTCCCTTTCTCCATTCCTTTCTCCATTCCCTTTCCATTCCATTCCCTTTCTCCATTCCCTTTCTCCATTCCTTTCTCCATTCCCTTTCTCCATTCCCTTTCTCCATTCCTTTCTCCATTCCTTTCTCCATTCTCCATTTCCCATTCCTTTCTCCATTCCCTTTCTCCATTCCTTTCTCATTCCTTTCTCCATTCCTTTCTCCATTCCCATTTCCATTCCATTTCTCCATTCCTTTCTCCATTCCTTTCTCCATTCCTTTCTCCATTCCTTTCTCCATTCCTTTCTCCATTCCCATTCCTTTCTCCATTCCTTTCTCCATTCCTTTCTCCATTCCTTTCTCCATTCCTTTCTCCATTCCCTTTCTCCATTCCTTTCTCCATTCCCTTTTCCTTTCCATTCCTTTCTCCATTCCTTTCTCCATCCATCCATTCCCTTTCTCCATTCCCTTTCTCCATTCCTTTCTCCATTCCTTTCTCCATTCCTTTCTCCATTCCTTTCATTCCTTTCTCCATTCTCTCCATTCCTTTCTCCATTCCTTTCTCCATTCCTTTCTTTCTCTCATTCCTTTCTCCATTCCTTTCTCCCCTTTCTCCATTCCTTTCTCCATTCCCTTTCTCCATTCCCTTTCTCCATTCCTTTCTCCATTCCCTTTCTCCATTCCTTTCTTCCTTTCTCATTCCCTTTCTCCATTCCCTTTCTCCTCCATTCCCTTTCTCTCATTCCCATTCCTTTCTCCATTCCCTTTCTTTCTCCATTCCTTTCTCCATTTCTCCATTCCCTTTCTCCATTCCCTTTCTCCATTCCTTTCTCCCTTTCTCCATTCCTTCTCCATTCCTTTCTCCATTCCCTTTCTCCATTCCTCCATTCTCCATTCCCTTTCTCCATTCCTTTCTCCATTCCTTTCTCCATTCCCTTTCTCCATTCCCTTTCTCCATTCCCTTTCTCCATTCCCTTTCTCCATTCCCTTTCTCCATTCCCTTTCTCCATTCCCTTTCTCCATTCCTTTCTCCATTCTCCATTCCCTTTCTCCATTCCCTTTCTCCATTCCCTTTCTCCATTCCCTTTCTCCATTCCCTCCATTCCTTTCTCCATTCCTTTCTCCATTCCCTTTCTCCATTCCTTTCTCCATTCCTTTCTCCATTCCTTTCTCCATTCCCTTTCTCCATTCCCTTTCTCCATTCCCTTTCTCCATTCCCTTTCTCCATTCCTTTCCCTTTCTCCATTCCCGTTCTCCATTCCTTTCTTTCCTTTCTCCATTCCCTTTCTCCATTCCCTTTCTCCATTCCTTTCTCCATTCCATTCCTTTCTCCATTCTTTCTCCATTCCCGTTCTCCATTCCCTCCATTCTCCATTCCATTCCCTTTCTCCATTCCCTCCATTCCCTTTCTCCATTCCCTTTCTCCATTCCCTTTCTCTCCATTCCCTTTCTCCATTCCCTTTCTCCATTCCCTTTCTCCATTCCCTTTCTCCATTCCTTTCTCCATTCTCTCCATTCCCTTTCTCCATTCCTCCATTTCTCCATTCCCTTCTTTCTTTCCATTCCTTTCTCCATTCCTTTCTCCATTCCTTTCTCCATTCCTTTCTCCATTCCCTTTCTCCATTCCCTTTCCCTTTCTCCATTCCTTTCTCCATTCCCTTTCTCCATTCCCTTTCTCCATTCCCTTTCTCCATTCCCGTTCTCCATTCCCGTTCTCCATTCCCGTTCTCCATTCCCTTTCTCCATTCCCTTTCTCCATTCCTTTCTCCATTCCCGTTCTCCATTCCCTTCTCCAACCAAGCCTGACTGGCTCTTACCCTTCCTCTCTGTTTCTCTCTCTCTCTGCCTCCCCTCTTCCTCTCTTTTTCTCTCCCCCTCTATGCCAGTCCAATGCCAGGGCATCCTGCCAGCTCGTTGGTGTGTGTGTGTGTGTGTGTGGGGGGGGGGTGGCGGCATGTCTGTGTTTGCCCATACTGCCAGTCTGTAACCACTGGTGCAGTATGCCACAGTCACAACCATCCTGCCAGTTTCTCTCTCTCTGTCCTAGTCACAAACACACACGCACTGTGTCAGTCTACACACACACTGTGTCAGTCTACACACACACTGTGTCAGTCTACACACACACTGTGACAGTCTACACACACACTGTGTCAGTCTACACACACACTGTGTCACACACACTGTGTCAGTCTACACACACACTGTGAAAATCTACACACACACTGTGTCAGTCTACACACACACTGTGTCAGTCTACACACACAGTCTAACCCTAACCCTAACACTAGCTCCTAAACCTAGCTCCGAACCCTAAACCTAACCCTAGCTCCAAAAACACTCAATCTAACCATAGCTCCTAACGCTACACCTAACCCTAGCTCCTAACTCTAAACATAACCTTAGCTCTTAACCCTAGCTCCTAACCCTAGCTCCTAACTCTGAACCTAACTCTAGCTCAAAAAACACTCAACCTGACCATAGCTCCTAACCCTATACCTACATCTAACCCTAGCTCCTAACCCTAGCTCCAAACCCTAGCTCCTAACTCTATACATAACCCTAGCTCTTAACCCTAGCTCCTAACTCTAAACCTAACCCTAGTTTATAACCCTAACCCAAAAATAAACCCTAGCTCCTAACCCTAAACCTAACCCTACACCTAACTCTAGCTCCTAACACTAAACCTAAGCCTAGTTCCTAGCTCTAAACCTAACCCTAAACCTAACTCTAGCTCCTAACCCTAAACCTAACTCTAGCTCTTAACACTAAACCCAACACTAGTTTATAACCCTAACCCTAAAACTAACCCTAGCTCCTAACACTAAACCTAACCCTAAACCGAACCCTAAACCTAACCCTAGCTCCTAACTCTAAACCTAACCCTAAACCTAACTCTTGCTTCTAACACTAAACATAACACTAAACCTAACCCTAGCTCCTAACCCAAAAACAAACCCTGGCTCCTAACCCTAGCCCCTAACACTAAACCTAACCCTAGCTCTTAACACTAAACCTAACCTAACCCTAGCTCTTAATCCAAAAACAAACCCTAGGTCCTAACACTAAACCTAACACTAACCCTAAAACTAACCCTAGCTCCTAACACTAAACCTAACCCTAAACCGAACCCTAACCCTCCTAACCAAAAAACAAACCCTAGCTCCTAACACTAAACCTAACCCTAGCTCCTAACTCTAAACCTAACACTAAAGCTAACACTAGTTTATAACCCAAACCCTAAAACTAGCCCTAGCTCTGAACCCTAAGCATAACTCTCGCTCCTAACACTAAACCTAACCCTAGTTCCTAACCCTAACCCTAGCTCTTAACACTAAACCTAACCCTAGCTCCTAACCCTAAACCTAACTCTAGCTCCTAACCCTAAATCTAACCCTAGCTCCTAACCCTAAAACGAATCCTAGCTCCTAACCCTAAACCGAACCCTAGCTCCTAACCCTAAACCTATACATAGCTCTTAACCCTAATCCTAACCCTAGCTCTTAACACTAAACTTAACCCTAGCTCCTAACCCTAAACCTAACTCTAGCTCTTAACCCTAAACCTAACCCTAGCACCTAAACCTAACCCTAGCTCCTAACCCTAAATCTGACCCTAGCACCTAACCCTAAAACTAATCCGAGCTCCTAACCCTAAACCGAACCCTAGCTCCTAACCCTAAAACGAACCCTAGCTCTTAACCCTAGCACCTAACCCTAAACCTAACCCTAGCTCCTAACCCTAAACCTAACCCTAGCACCTAACCCTAAACCTAACCTAGCTCTTAACCCTAAACCTAACCCTAGCACCTAACCCTAGCACCTAACCCTAAACCTAACCCTAAACCTAACCCTGGTTCCTAACTCTCACTCCTAACCCTAGCACCTAATCCTAAACCTAACCCAAGCTCTTAACCCTAAACCTAACCCTGGCTCCTAACCCTGAACCTAACCCTGGTTCCTAACCCTCACTCCTAACCCTAGCTCCTAATCCTAAACCTAACCCTAAACCTAACACCTGCTCTTAATCCTCGCTCCTAACCCTCACTCCTAACCCTCACTCCTAACCCTAGCTCCTAACCCTAGCTCTTAACCCTAACCCTAGCTCTTAACCCTAAACCTAACCCTCACTCCTAACCCTAAACCTAACACTAGCTCTTAACCCTAAACTTAACTCTTAACCCTAAACCTAACCCTAGCTCCTAACCCTAGCTCCTAACCCTAGCCCTAATCCTAAACTTAGCTCTAGCCCCGAACACCAAACCTAACCCAAGCTCCTAACCCTAAACCTAACCCTAAACCTAACCCTAGCACCTAATCCTAAACCTAACCCAAGCTCTTAAACCTAAACCTAACCCTAGCTCCTAACCCTAGCTCTTAGCTCTAACCCTAACCCTAGCTCTTAACCCTAACCCTAAACCTAACCCTAGCTCTTAACCCTCGCTCCTAACCCTCACTCCTAACCCTCACTCCTAACCCTAGCTCCTAACCCTAACCCTAACCCTTAACCTAACCCTAGCACCTAACCCTAAACCTAACCCTAGCTCTTAAACCTAACCCTAGCACCTAACCCTAGCACCTAATCCTAAACCTAACCCTAGCACCTAACCCTAGCACCTAACCCTAACCCTGGTTCCTAACCCTCACTCCTAACCCTAAAACTAACCCTAACCCTAATCCTAAACCTAACCCAAGCTCTTAAACCTAAACCTAACCCTAGCTCCTAACCCTAGCTCTTAGCTCTAACCCTAACCCTAGCTCTTAACCCTAACCCTAAACCTAACCCTAGCTCTTAACCCTCGCTCCTCATCCTCACTCCTAACCCTCACTCCTAACCCTAGCTCCTAACCCTAACCCTAACCCTTAACCTAACCCTAGCACCTAACCCTAAACCTAACCCTAGCTCTTAAACCTAACCCTAGCACCTAACCCTAGCACCTAATCCTAAACCTAACCCTAGCACCTAACCCTAGCACCTAACCCTAACCCTGGTTCCTAACCCTCACTCCTAACCCTAAAACTAACCCTAACCCTAATCCTAAACCTAAACCTAGCTCCTAACCCTAAATCTGACTCTAGCTCCTAACCCTAAACCGAACGCTAGCTCCTAACCCTAAAACGAACCCTAACCCTAATCCTAAACCTAAACCTAGCTCCTAACCCTAAATCTGACTCTAGCTCCTAACCCTAAACCGAACGCTAGCTCCTAACCCTAAAACGAACCCTGGCTCTTAACCCTAGCACCTAACCCTAAACCTAACCCTGAACCTAACCCTGGTTCCTAACCCTCACTCCTAACCCTAAACCTAATACTAGCTCTCAATCCTAAACCTAACCCTAGCACCTAACCCTAGCACCTAACCCTAAACCTAACCCTGGTTCCTAACTCTCACTACTAACCCTAAACCTAACCTTAAACCTAACCCTAGCACCTAATCCTAAACCTAACCCAAGCTCTTAACCCTAAACCTAACCCTGGCTCCTAACCCTGAACCTAACCCTGGTTCCTAACCCTCACTCCTAACCCTAGCTCCTAACCCTAAACCTAACCCTAAACCTAACACCTGCTCTCAACCCTCGCTCCTAACCCTCACTCCTAACCCTCACTCCTAACCCTAGCTCCTAACCCTAGCTCTTAACCCTAACCTTAACCCTAGCTCTTAACCCTAAACCTAACCCTCACTCCTAACCCTAAACCTAACACTAGCTCTTAACCCTAAACCTAACCCTAAACCTAACCCTGGCTCCTAATCCTAAACTTAGCTCTAGCCCCGAACACCAAACCTAACCCAAGCTCCTAACCCTAAACCTAACCCTAAACCTAACCCTAGCACCTAATCCTAAACCTAACCCAAGCTCTTAAACCTAAACCTAACCCTAGCTCCTAACCCTACAGCTAACCCTAGCTCTTAACCCTAGCACCTAACCCTGGTTCCTAATTCCTCACTCCTAACCCTAAACCTAACCCTAGCTCCTAACCCTAGCTCCTAACCCTAAACCTAACACTAGCTCTTAACCCTAACCCTAACCCTAGCTCATAACCCTAAAACTAACCCTAGCTCTTAACCCTAAACCTAACCCTAGCTCCTAACCCTAAACCTAACCCTGGCTCCTAACCCTAGCTCTTAACCCTAAACCTAACCCTAGCTCTTAACCATAAACCTAAGCCTAGCTCTTAACCCTACCACCTAACCCTGGCTTCTAACCTTAAAACTAACCCTAGCTCTTAACCCTAAACCTAGTTCTTAACCCTAGCACCTAACCCTGGCTCCTAACCCTAAAACTAACCCTAGCTCTTAAACCTAAAGCTAACCCTAGCTGCTAACCCTAAACCTAACCCTAGCTCCTAACCCTAAAACTAACCCTAGCTCTTAAACCTAAATCTAACCCTAGCTCCTAACCCTAAACCTAGCTCCTAACCCTAGCTCCTAACCCTTAATGCATTTCTAACCCTAAACCTAGCTCCTAACCCTAGCCCCTAACCCTAGCTCCTAACCCTAGCTCCTAACCCTAGCTCCTAACTCTTGATGTATTTCTAACCCTAAACTCCCTAGAAATAACCTTTGACCTCCTGGGAACCAACAAAAGGACCCCAGTTGGTCAAATCTTTGTTTGTTTACTGTTCTTGAGGGGACTTCTGCTCCCAAGAATAGTTAAACACATCCACACACACACACCAAGGTCAACTGGTCTACAACAGCAATACAACATCACTAGCAGCACTACTATACATCAGACAGACAACATAACATACATTCACTATCTATTTGTCTATATGTCCGTCTATCTATCAGTGTGTGTGTGTGTGTGTGTGTGTGTCTGGTAGCTGGACAGTTGTGTATTCCCACCGACAGAGACCAGACTATGTCAGTATGCATTAATCAACTCTCTCTCTCTCCCTTTCTTTCTCTCTCCTGCTTCTTTCTCTCTCCTGCTTCTCTCTCTCTCTCTCTCTCTCTCTCCCTCTCCTCATTCTCTCCCTCTCCCCCCCTCTCCCTCTCTCTCCCCTCTCCCTCTCCCTCTCTCTCCCTTTCTCTCTCTCTCCCTCTCTCTCCCTTTCTCTCTCCCTCTCTCTCTCTCCCTCCTTCTCTCCCTCTTTCTCTCCCTCTCTCCCCCCTGTCTCTCCTCTCTCCCTCTCTCTCTCCCTCTCTCTCCCCTCTCCCTCTCTCTCCCTTTCTCTCTCTCTCCCTTTCTCTCTCCCCCCTCTCTCTCCCTCTCTGAAAGAGAAGTAATAGCATTATGTTCTGTAAGAGCCAAACCGTGTGTGTGTTACAGTTGGAGCATCAGACTTATTCCCTCTGACAGCAGGCTTCCTGGAAGCTCTCCAGATCACACTGAGGAGAGAAGAGAGAGAGAGGAAGAGAGGGGGTGGGGGAGATGGAGGAAGAGAGAGTGGGGGAGATGGAGGAAGCTAAGAGAGTGAGGTAGAGAAAGAAGGAAGAGAAGACTAGAAGAGAAATGGAAAGATGGAGAAGAGAGGATGGTTCATGAAAGAAAGGTGGCTGGAGAGAAGGGTGCAGATAGTGAGAGGGGAGAGAAGAGGGATAGAGAGAGTGGGGGGGGACAGAGAGAGAGAGAGGAGAGGATAGAGGGAGTGGGGGACAGAGAGAGAGAGGGAGAAGAGGATAGAGGGAGTGGGGGACAGAGAGAGAGGGAGAAGAGGATAGAGGGAGTGTGGGGACAGAGAGAGAGGGAGAAGAGGATAGAGGGAGTGTGGGGACAGAGAGAGAGGGAGAAGAGGATAGAGGGAGTGGGGGACAGAGGGGGAGGAGAGGATAGAGGGAGGTGGGGGACAGAGAGAGGGAGAAGAGGATAGAGGGAGTGGGGGGACAGAGAGAGAGGGAGAAGAGGATAGAGGGAGTGGGGGGACAGAGAGAGAGGGAGGAGAGGATAGAGGGAGTGGGGGGACAGAGAGAGAGGGAGGAGAGGGATAGAGGGAGTGGGGGACAGAGAGAGAGGGAGAAGAGGATAGAGGGAGTGGGGGGACAGAGAGAGAGGGAGAAGAGGATAGAGGGAGTGGGGGACAGAGAGAGAGGGAGGAGAGGATAGAGGGAGTGGGGGACAGAGAGAGAGGGAGGGAGAGAGGATAGAGGGAGTGGGGGGACAGAGAGAGAGGGAGAAGAGGATAGAGGGAGTGGGGGGACAGAGAGAGAGGGAGGAGAGGATAGAGGGAGTGGGGGGGACAGAGAGAGAGTGGGAGACAGAGAGAGAGGGAGGAGAGGATAGAGGGAGTGGGGGGAACAGAGGGAGGAGAGGATAGAGGGAGTGGGGGACAGAGAGAGAGGGAGGAGAGGATAGCGGGATAGAACGAGTGGGGGGGACAGAGAGAGAGGGAGGAGAGGATAGAGGGAGTGGGGGACAGAGAGAGAGGGAGGAGAGGACAGAGGGAGGATAGAGGGAGTGGGGGACAGAGAGAGAGGGAGGAGAGGATAGAGGGAGTAGGGGGACAGAGAGAGAGGGAGGAGAGGATAGAGGGAGTGGGGGACAGAGAGAGAGGGAGGAGAGGATAGAGGGAGTGAGGGGACAGAGAGAGAGAGGAGAGAATAGAGGGATAGAGAGAGTGGGGGACAGAGAGAGAGGGAGGAGAGGAAAGAAGGAGTGGGGGACAGAGAGAGAGGGAGAGGAGAGGATAGAGGGATAGAGAGAGAGAGGGGACAGAGAGAGAGAGAGAGAGAGAGAGAGAGAGAGAGAGAGAGAGAGAGAGAGAGAGAGAGAGAGAGAGAGAGAGAGAGAGAGAGAGAGAGAGACAGAGGGATAGAGAGAGAGAGGGGACAGAGGGGGGGGGGGGTAGAGGGTTAGAGAGAGAGTGAGGGGACAGAGAGAGGGAGAGACAGAGGAGAGGATAGAGGGATAGAGAGAGAGAGAGAGAGAGAGTGAGAGAGAGATAGGAACAAGAGGATAGAGGGATAGAAGGAGTGAGGGGACAGAGAGAGAGAGAGAGAGAGAGAGAGAGAGAGGGAGGAGAGGATAGAGGGATAGAGAGAGTGAGGAGACAGAGATAGAGAGAGAGAGAGAGAGGGAGAGGAGGGGAGAGGATAGAGGGAGGTGTAATAATGTAGAGGTCTATAATGACTGGGGGACAGACTAACCACTGCTGTTTACAGACACATAGTGCAGCACGTCACACACGCACACACACACACACACACACACACACACACACACACACACACACACACACACACACACACACACACACACACACACACACACACACTTCTCTCTCTGTAATGACTTGTCTAAATTGAGTATAAATAATGAATAGGTCTTCCTCTAATAGCTTCACACTGGAACAACAAGGACTGAGTGCCTCTATACACACTTACACACAACGCAGCACGACACACAGTCCCAAGAGAGAGAGAGAGAGAGAGAGAGAGAGAGAGAGTGTGTGTGTGTGTACAGTACCAGTCGAAAGTTTAGACACACCAACTCATTCAAGGGTTTTTCTTTATTTGTACTATATTCTACATTGTAGAATAATAGTGAAGACATCAAAACTATGAAATAACACATATGGAATCATGTAGTAACCAAAAAAGTGTTAAACAAATCAAATATATTTGAGATTCTTCAAAGAAGCCACCCCTTGCCTTGATGACAGCTTTGCACACTCTTGGCATTCTCTCAACCAGCTTCATGAGGATTGCTTTTCCAACAGTCTTGAAGGAGTTCCCAGATATCCTAAACACGTGTTGGCTGCTATTCCTTCACTCTGCTGTCCAACTCATCCCAAACGATCTCAATTGGGTTGAGGTCTGGTGATTGTGGAGGCCAGGTTATCTGATGCAGCACCCCATCACACTCCTTCTTGGTCAAATAGCTCTTACACAGCCTGGAGGCGTATTGCTGCAGAATGCTGTGGTAACCATGCTGTTTTTTTGTGCCTTGAATTCTAAATAAATCACTGACAGTGTCACCAGCAAAGCACCCCCACACCATCACACCTCCTCCTCCGTGCTTCAAGGTGGGAACCACACACGCGGAGATCATCCGTTCACCTACTATGCGTCTCACAAAGACACCAGTTGGAAGCAAAAATCTCAAACTTGGATACATCAGACCAAAACGGTCTAATGTCCATTACTCCTGCTTCTTGGCCCAAGCAAGTCTCTTCTTCTTATTGGTGTCCTTAAGTAGTGATTTATTGCAGCAATTCGACCATGAAGGCCTGATTCAAGCAGTCTCCTCTGAGCAGTTGATGTTGAGATGTGTCTGTTACGTAAAACTTGTTAGGGATAGGGGGCAGCATTTTCACTTTGGATGAATTGCGTACCCATAGTGAACTGCCTCCTACTCTGTCCCAGTTGCTAATATATGCATATTATTATTACTATTGGATAGAAAACACTCTGAAGTTTCTAAAACTGTTTGAATTATGTCTGTGAGTATAACAGAACTCATATGGCAGGCAAACTTCCAAACAGGAAGTGGAAATTCTGGGGCTGGTTGATTTTCAACTCATCGCTTATTCACATCCCAGTAAGATATGGATCTGTTCGCACTTCCTACGCCTTCCACTAGATGTCAACAGTCAGTAGAACATGGAATGAAGCCTCTAGTGTGATATGGGACCGGATGGCAGCCATTTGAGTCAGTGGTCAGGCGCATTTCTCATGATATCGTCATGCGTTCCATTACTCTGTAGACAAAAACGAATGATCTGGTTGGAACGTTATTGGATATATATATGATAACAAAATCCTGCTTTTGTGACTCTATCTTTGGCTGGGAAAAATGGCTGTGTGTTTTTTTGGATTTGGTGGTGATCTAACGTAAATATAAGTTGTGTTTTCGCTGTAAAACGTTTTTACAAATCAGACATGATGTGTAGATTAACAAGATGTTTATCTTTATTTGCTGTATTGGACTTGTTAATGTGTGAAAGTTACATATTTCTAAAAATATTTTTGAATATCCCGCGCTGCCTTTTCAGTGGAATGTTGGGGGGGGGTTCTGCTAGCGGAATGTGTGTCCTAGACAGGTTAAACTCTGTGAAGCATTTATGTGCAAACACATTAAGAAGGAAATGAATTCCACAAATTAACTTTAACAAGGCACACCTGTTAATTGAAATGCATCCTCATGAATCTGGTTGAGAGAATGTCAAGAGTGTGCAAAGCTGTCATCAAGGCAAAGGGTAGCTACTTTGAAGAATCTAAATCTAAAATACATTTTGATTTGTTTATCACTTATTTGGTTACCACATGATTCCTTATGTGTTATTTCATAGTTTTGATGTCTTCACTATTATTCTACAACGTAGAAAATAGTCAAAATAAAGAAAAACTCTTGAATGAGTTGTTGTCTAAACTTTAGACTGATACTGTACCTACAGTGTGTGTGTGTATGTGTACAGTATGTGTGTGTATGTGGACAGTATGTGTGTGTATGTGGACAGTATGTGGACAGTATGTGTGTGTATGTGGACAGTATGTGTGTGTATGTGGACAGTATGTGTGTGTATGTGGACAGTATGTGTGTGTATGTGGACAGTATGTGGACAGTATGTGTGTGTATGTGGACAGTATGTGTGTGTATGTGGACAGTATGTGGACAGTATGTGTGTGTATGTGGACAGTATGTGTGTGTATGTGGACAGTATGTGTGTGTATGTGGACAGTATGTGTGTGTATGTGGACAGTATGTGGACAGTATGTGTGTGTATGTGGACAGTATGTGTGTGTATGTGGACAGTATGTGGACAGTATGTGGACAGTATGTGTGTGTATGTGGACAGTATGTGTGTGTATGTGGACAGTATGTGTGTGTATGTGGACAGTATGTGTGTGTATGTGGACAGTATGTGTGTGTATGTGGACAGTATGTGTGTGTATGTGGACAGTATGTGTGTGCATGTGGACAGTATGTGGATGTGGACAGTATGTGTGTGTATGTGGACAGTATGTGTGTGTATGTGGACAGTATGTGGACAGTATGTGTGTGTATGTGGACAGTATGTGTGTGTATGTGGACAGTATGTGGACAGTATGTGTGTGTATGTGGACAGTATGTGTGTGTATGTGGACAGTATGTGGATGTGGACAGTATGTGTGTGTATGTGGACAGTATGTGTGTGTATGTGACAGTATGTGGACAGTATGTGTGTGTATGTGGACAGTATGTGTGTGTATGTGGACAGTATGTGTGTATGTGGACAGTATGTGTGTGTATGTGGACA
>NC_056438.1:12969813-12979813 GCF_018296145.1 Oncorhynchus tshawytscha | reverse complement strand
GGAGTTCATCAAAATTGGATTTGTTTTCGAATTCTTTGTGGATCTGTGTAATCTGAGGGAAATATGTCTCTCTAATATGGTCATACATTTGGCAGGAGGTTAGGAAGTGCAGCTCAGTTTCCACCTCATTTTGTGGGCAGTGAGCACATAGCCTGTCTTCTCTTGAGAGCCATGTCTGCCTACAGCGGCCTTTCTCAATAGCAAGGCTATGCTCACTGAGTCTGTACATAGTCAAAGCTTTCCTTAATTTTGGGTCAGTCACAGTGGTCAGGTATTCTGCCGCTGTGTACTCTCTGTGTAGGGCCAAATAGCATTCTAGTTTGCTCTGTTTTTTTGTTAATTCTTTCCAATGTGTCAAGTAGTTATCTTTTTGTTTTCTCATGATTTGGTTGTGTCTAATTGTGCTGCTGTCCTGGGGCTCTGTAGGGTGTGTTTGTGTTTATGAACAGAGCCCCAGGACCAGCTTGCTTAGGGGACTCTTCTCCAGGTTCATCTCTCTGTAGGTGATGGCTTTGTTATGGAAGGTTTGGGAATCGCTTCCTTTTAGGTGGTTATAGAATTTAACGGCTCTTTTCTGGATTTTGATAATTAGTGGGTATCGGTCTAATTCTGCACTGCATGCATTATTTGGTGTTCTACGTTGTACACGGAGGATATTTTTGCAGAATTCTGCGTGCAGAGTCTCAATTTGGTGTTTGTCCCATTTTGTGAAGTCTTGGTTGGTGAGCGGACCCCAGACCTCGCAACCATAAAGGGCAATGGGCTCAATGACTGATTCAAGTATTTTTAGCCAAATCCTAATTGGTATGTTGAAATTTATGTTCCTTTTGATGGCATAGAAGGCCCTTCTTGCCTTGTCTCTCAGATCGTTCACAGCTTTGTGGAAGTTACCTGTGGCGCTGATGTTTACGCCAAGGTATGTATAGTTTTTTGTGTGCTCTAGGGCAACAGTGTCTGATCTCTCTCTCTTTTGCCGCCTTCCGTCTCTCTCTCTCTCTGTCACCCCCCCCCTCTCTCTCTCTCGCCCCCTTCCCTGTCTCTCTCTCTCTCTCTGTCACCCCCCTCTCTCTCTGTCACCCCCCTCTCTCTCTCTCTCTCTGTCACCCCCTCTCTCTCTCTCTCTCTCCCCCCCTTCCCTGTCTCTCTCTCTCGCCCCCTTCCCTGTCTCTCTCTCTCTCTCACCCCCCTCTCTCTCTCTCGCCCCCTTCCCTGTCTCTGTCTCTCTCTCTCTCTCTCCCCCCCCTCTCTCTCGCCCCCTTCCCTGTCTCTGTCTCTCTCTCTCGCCCCCTTCCCTGTCTCTCTCTCTCTCTCTCTCCCCCCCCCTCTCTCTCGCCCCCTTCCCTGTCTCTCTCTCTCTCTCTCTCAATTCAATTCAATTCAATTCAAGGGCTTTATTGGCATGGGAAACATGTGTTAACATTGCCAAAGCAAGTGAGGTAGACAACATACAAAGTGAATATATAAAGTGAAAAACAACAAAAATTAACAGTAAACATTACACATACAGAAGTTTCAAAACAGTAAAGACATTACAAATGTCATATTATATATATATATATACAGTGTTTTAACAATGTACAAATGGTTAAAGGACACAAGATAAAATAAATAAGCATAAATATGGGTTGTATTTACAATGGTGTTTGTTCTTCACTGGTTGCCCTTTTCTCGTGGCAACAGGTCACAAATCTTGCTGCTGTGATGGCACACTGTGGAATTTCACCCAGTAGATATGGGAGTTTTTCAAAATTGGATTTGTTTTCGAATTCTTTGTGGATCTGTGTAATCTGAGGGAAATATGTCTCTCTAATATGGTCATACATTGGGCAGGAGGTTAGGAAGTGCAGCTCAGTTTCCACCTCATTTTGTGGGCAGTGAGCACATAGCCTGTCTTCTCTTGAGAGCCATGTCTGCCTACGGCGGCCTTTCTCAATAGCAAGGCTATGCTCACTGAGTCTGTACATAGTCAAGGCTTTCCTTAATTTTGGGTCAGTCACAGTGGTCAGGTATTCTGCCGCTGTGTACTCTCTGTGTAGGGCCAAATAGCATTCTAGTTTGCTCTGTTTTTTTGTTAATTCTTTCCAATGTGTTAAGTAGTTATCTTTTTGTTTTCTCATGATTTGGTTGGGTCTAATTGTGCTGCTGTCCTGGGGCTCTGTAGTGTGTGTTTGTGTTTGTGAACAGAGCCCCAGGACCAGCTTGCTTCTCTCTCTCTCAACTCTACTCTCTCTCTCTCTCTCTCACCCCCCTCTCTCTCTCTCTCGCCCCCTTCCCTGTCTCTGTCTCTCTCTCTCTCTCGCCCCCTTCCCTGTCTCTCTCTCTAACACTCTCTCAACTCTACTCTCTCTCTCTCAACTCTACTCTCTCTCTCTCAACTCTACTCTCTCTCTCTCAACTCTACTCTCTCTCTCAACTCCCTCTCTCTCTCTGAAAAGTGTCTGGTTGGCCCGGGGGTTGACCAATCAATTAGCAGCAGACACACCCACCTTGCACCATAACCTGCCAATGGCAGCGCTCCATCCCGACCACTGCCCCCACCTTGCATCACGTCTAGCCAATAGCAGACTATGTCTGCCATCCCACGCCAAATAGTGTAAGCCGGAAGGCTTCCACACTAAACCACATTGTTATGTTTGGGGCTGGGCTGGGTTACACAGACACACTGTTAATTGAACTTCCTAACCTCAGTATTGTGTGTCTGTGTGTGTGTGTGTGTGTGTGTGTGTGTGTGTGTGTGTGTGTGTGGTACTAATCGGTAACTGCATGCTATTGTGTCAGTACACAGCACCCTTTGACAGCCTGATCAATATCTAGCCCTTTGCTTAACACAACACTTCCCTACACACACACACACACACACACACACACACACGCACACGGGTGCACATGCACGCACGCACACACACACACACACACACACACACACACACAGGTGCACATGCACGCACGCACGCACACACACACACACAGGTGCACATGCACACACACACACACACACACACACGGGTGCACACACACACACACACACACACGGGGTGCACACACACACACACACACACGGGTGCACACACACACACACGGGTGCACATGCATGCACACACAGACATGCACACATCGTGTGACCGCCAGACAGTAAAGACTTGGGATGATGGATTGAAAACTACGCCCTATATGACCCTCCCTACCTCTCTCTCTCTCTCTCTCCATCTCAGCAGGGTGTCATAGTAACGCTGGAGGCAGGAGAGAAAAGACAACAACAAACTACTAGCTGTCAGAATGAATGGATGGAGGCAGGAGAGAAAGAAGAAAGGAGTGACAGAGAGAGAGGGAGAGGAGAAATAAAGGAGACAGGGAAGAAAAGGCGGGAGAGCTGAAAGGAAGGAGGTGGAGATTGAGGGAGAGGATATGGGGAGATGGATGGAAGAAGGGAGAAATAGAAAGAGGGAGAGAAGGAGGGAAAAGGGGGAGGGAGAGATGGAGGGAGAGATGGAAGGAATAGGGGGAGGGAGAGAAGGAGGGAAAGGGGGAGGGAGAGATGGAAGGAAAAGGGGGAGGGAGAGAAGGAGGGAAAAGGGGGAGGGAGAGATGGAGGGAGAGAAGGAGGGAAAAGGGGGAGGGAGAGAAGGAGGGAAAAGGGGAGGGAGAGATGGAGGGAAAAGGGGGAGGGAGAGATGGAGGGAAAAGGGGAGGGAGAGATGGAGGGAAAAGGGGGAGGGAGAGATGGAGGGAAAAGGGGGAGGGAGAGATAGAGGGAAAATGGGGAGGGAGAGATGGAAGGAGGAGGGGGGAGAGATGGAGGGAAAGGGGGAGGGAGAGAAGGAGGGAAAGGGGGAGGGAGAGATGGAGGGAAAAGGGGGAGGGAGAGATGGAAGGAAAAGGGGGAGGGAGAGAAGGAGGGAAAAGGGGGAGGGAGAGATGGAGGGAGAGATGGAAGGAAAAGGGGGAGGGAGAGAAGGAGGGAAAAGGGGGAGGGAGAGATAGAGGGAGAGATGGAAGGAAAAGGGGAGGGAGAGAAGGAGGTAAAGGGGAGGGAGAGATGGAAGGAAAAGGGGAGGGAGAGAAGGAGGGAAAGGGGGAGGGTGAGATGGAAGGAAAAGGGGGAGGGAGAGATGGAAGGAAAACCTGGAGGGAGAGATGGAGGGAAAGGGGGAGGGAGAGAAGGAGGGAAAGGGGGAGGGAGAGAGGGAAAAGGGGGAGGGAGAGATGAAAGGAAAAGGGGAGGGAGAGAAGGAGGGAAAGGGGGAGGGAAAGATGGAAGGAAAAGGGGAGGGAGAGAAGGAGGGAAAGGGGGAGGGAAAGATGGAGGGAGAGATGGAAGGAAAAGGGGAGGGAGAGATGGAGGGAAAAGCTGGAGGGAGAGATGGAGGGAAAGAAGGAGGGAAAAGGGGAGGGAGAGAAGGAGGGAAAGGGGAGGAAAGATGGAGGGAGAGATGAAAGGAAAAGGGGGAGGGAGAGATGAAAGGAAAAGGGGAGGGAGATGGAAGGAGGAGGGAGAGATGGAAGGAGGAGGGGGAGATGGAGGGAGGAGGGGGAGATGGAGGGAGGAGGATGAAGGAAAGGAATAGAAAAACAAACCCACACAAGAGAGAGAGATGGAGGGAGAGATGGAAGGAAAAGGGGAGGGAGAGAAGGAGGGAAAGGTGGAGGAGAGATGGAAGGAAAAGGGGGAGGGAGAGAAGGAGGGAAAGGGGGAGGGAAAGATGGAAGGAAAAGGGGGAGGGAGAGAAGGAGGGAAAGGGGGAGGGAAAGATGGAGGGAGAGATGAAAGGAAAAGGGGAGGGAGAGATGAAAGGAAAAGGGGGAGGGAGAGATGGATGGAGGAGGGGGAGATGGAGGGAGGAGGGGGAGATGGAGGGAGGAGGATGAAGGAAAGGAATAGAAAAACAAACCCACACAAGAGAGAGAGATGGAGGGAGAGATGGAAGGAAAAGGGGGAGGGAGAGAAGGAGGGAAAGAGGGAGGGAGAGATGGAAGGAAAAGGGGGAGGGAGAGAAGGAGGGAAAGGGGGAGGGAGAGATGGAGGGAGAGATGAAAGAAAAAGGAGGAGGGAGAGATGGAGGGAAAAGCTGGAGGGAAAAGGGGAGGGAGAAATAGAGGGAAAAGGGGAGGGAGAGATGAAAGGAAAAGGGGGGAGGGAGAGATGAAAGGAAAAGGGGGAGGGAGAGATGAAAGGAAAAGGGGGAGGGAGAGATGAAAGGAAAAGGGGGAGGGAGAGAAGGAGGGAAAAGGGGAGGGAGAGATGGAGGGAGAGATGGAAGGAAAAGGGGGAGCGAGAGAAGGAGGGAAAGGGGAGGGAGAGATGGAAGGAAAAGGGGGAGGGAGAGAAGGAGGGAAAGGGGAGGGAGAGATGGAGGGAAAATGGGGAGGGAGATATGGAGGGAGAGATGGAAGGAAAAGGGGGAGGGAGAGAAGGAGGGAAAGGGGGAGGGAGAGATGGAGGGAAAAGGGGAGGGGGAGATGGAGGGAGAGAAGGAGGGAAAAGGGGAGGGAGAGAAGGAGGGAAAAGGGGAGGGAGAGATGGAGGGAAAAGGGGGAGGGAGAGATAGAGGGAAAAGGGGGAGGGAGAGATGAAAGGAAAAGGGGGAGGGAGAGATGGAAGGAGGAGGGGGAGAGATGAGGGAAAGGGGGGGAGGGAGAAGGAGGGAAAGGGGGAGGGAGAGATGGAGGGAAAAGGGGGAGGGAGAGATGGGGGAGAGATGGAAGGAAAAGGGGAGGGAGAGAAGGAGGGAAAAGGGGAGGGAGAGATGGAGGGAGAGATGGAAGGAAAAGGGGGAGGGAGAGAAGGAGGGAAAAGGGGGAGGGAGAGATAGAGGGAGAGATGGAAGGAAAAGGGGAGGGAGAGAAGGAGGGAAAGGGGAGGGAGAGATGGAAGGAAAAGGGGGAGGGAGAGAAGGAGGGAAAGGGGGGGGTGAGATGGAAGGAAAAGGGGAGGGAGAGATGGAGGGAAAAGCTGGAGGGAGAGATGGAGGGAAAGGGGAGGGAGAGAAGGAGGGAAAAGGGGGAGGGAGAGAGAGGGAAAAGGGGGAGGGAGAGATGAAAGGAAAAGGGGGGGAGGGAGAAGGAGGGAAAGGGAGAGGGAAAGATGGAAGGAAAAGGGGAGGGAGAGAAGGAGGGAAAGGGGAGGGAAAGATGGAGGGAGAGATGGAAGGAAAAGGGGGAGGGAGAGATGGAGGGAAAAGCTGGAGGGAGAGATGAAAGGAAAAGGGGGAGGGAGAGAAGGAGGGAAAGGAGAGGGAAAGATGGAAGGAAAAGGGGAGGGAGAGAAGGAGGGAAAGGGGGAGGGAAAGATGGAGGGAGAGATGGGAGGAAAAGGGGGAGGGAGAGATGGAGGGAAAAGCTGGAGGGAGAGATGGAGGGAAAGAAGGAGGGAAAAGGGGAGGGAGAGATAGAGGGAAAAGGGGAGGGAGAGATGAAAGGAAAAGGGGGGGAGGGAGAGATGAAAGGAAAAGGGGGAGATGGAGGGAGGAGGGGAAGATGGAGGGAGGAGGATGATGGAAAGGAATAGAAAAACAAACCCACACAAGTAAAATAAACCACTCTGGTTAAAGTATGATTCAGCACCAACAGAAACACTGTGTGTGTGTGTGTGTGTGTGCGTGTGTGTGTGGTGTGCTTGTGTGTGTGAGAACATCCATTACACCAGGCTGCCTCTATTTGTTCTGCACCAAGGCTCTCGGCCGACAGCACACACACACACACACACACACACACACACACACACACACACACACACACACACACACACACACACACACAGCTGTTTGTATCTCCATATCTGTATTTCACTAACAGGACATTACAGGACATTATTCAATGTAAAATAAAAATATGGCTATAAACTACATTGTGAAACAGAAAGATCTTTAATATTTAAATGTTTCTCTGACATATATGACCCTGTTATAGATCCGTCTCCCCTTACAGCCCTTTTTGGAGTACTGCCCATGGGTACCCCCCTGTCAAGAGTCCAGTTGGACACTGTTGCTTATACAACTCTTTTAGCTAGACGGCTAATACTACAGAATTGGATGATGGCAGCTCCCCCATCTTATAAATATTGGGTGAGAGATGTGTTGTGCTCTCTGGAATGAGAAAAAACATCAATTCAATTCACATGGGAACCCCAAACTGTTTCATGAGGCTTGGGCTCCATTCTAGTCTTACGTTAGACAGTCCATCCTCTGATGTCATTCATATTAAAACTAAAATAACTCTGTATTTGACCCCCCTGTGACTTAAGGGTTGGATGAGCATTTCTTTCATTTCGGTTTTTTTTTTTTTTGGGTGGGGGGGGACATTAAGGTTGATGACGCGCCTATTGATTCTTATTGAATGTGACCTGCGGATGCCTTGTTCATCTTGCCCTGTCAGAGACTAAAATGTGAGCTTGTTTTGCCCTGTTTTATTTCGTCTTACACTTACATAAAACAAGTATATTTGTAATTTTTGTTTGTTTTTAAAGCATTGTGACCTTTATTTTTGGTACAGTGGATGGTCGGTCTGTGGCCATGACTGTCTGTGAGTGGCTGCATTTCTCCACCTTTATCCCTTGACTGTTTACAGGAACAATGGAGAGGTGTTTGCTCTGTCCCTGTACTACAGATTGCCCTTTAACCTTTGTAGCCTCCTGCCCAGTGTGTTAACTTGTCTAAAGTAGGGTATCTTTATAGCTATTCTTTTATATTTGTATTTTTTCTAGTTGAGTATGTTATTTATATTGTTTTGTGTTGTCTTGTGTGTAAAACTGAATAAACAAACATTAAAAAAATATCTTTATAATCAGAGTTTGTGAGTATTTACAGCTGCTATAGTCATGGCTTGTTAAGACTAAACTACTGCTACTACTATTACAACTACTACTACTACTACTACTACTACTACTACTACTACTACTACTACTACTATTACTACTGATGCTGCTGTTACTGCTACTACTATTACAACTACTACTACTACTGATACTACTACTGATGCTGCTGTTACAACTACTACTACTACTGATGCTGCTGTTACTGCTACTACTATTACAACTACTACTACTACTGATACTACTACTGATGCTGCTGTTACAACTACTACTACTACTGATGCTGCTGTTACTGCTACTACTATTACAACTACTACTATTACTACTGATGCTGCTGTTACAACTACTACTACTACTGATGCTGCTGTTACTGCTACTACTATTACAACTACTACTACTACTGATACTACTACTGATGCTGCTGTTACAACTACTACTACTACTGATGCTGCTGTTACTGCTACTACTATTACAACTACTACTATTACTACTGATGCTGCTGTTACAACTACTACTACTACTGATGCTGCTGTTACTGCTACTACTATTACAACTACTACTACTACTGATACTACTACTGATGCTGCTGTTACAACTACTACTACAACTGATGCTGCTGTTACTGCTACTACTATTACAACTACTACTACTATTACTACTACTACTACTATTACTACTGATGCTGCTGTTACAACTACTACTACTACTGATGCTGCTGTTACTGCTACTACTATTACAACTACTACTACTACTGATACTACTACTGATGCTGCTGTTACAACTACTACTACTACTGATGCTGCTGTTACTGCTACTACTACTACTGATGCTGCTGTTACTGCTACTACAATTACAACTACTACTACTATTACTACTGATGCTGCTGTTACAACTACTACTACTACTGATGCTGATGTTACTGCTACTACTATTACTACTACTGATGCTGTTACTGCTACTACTATTACTACTACTGATGCTGCTGTTACTGCTACTACTATTACTACTACTGATGCTGCTGTTACAACTACTACTACTACTGATGCTGATGTTACTGCTACTACTATTACTACTGATGCTGCTGTTACAGATACTACTACTACTGATGCTGCTGTTACTGCTACTACTATTACTACTACTGATGCTGCTGTTACTGCTACTACTATTACTTCTACTGATACTGCTGTTACTGCTGCTACTACTGCTACTACTACTACTACTGCTACTACTATTACTACAACTGATGCTGCTGTTACTGCTACTACTACTGCTACTACTATTACTACTACTGATGCTGCTGTTACTGCTACTACTACTGCTACTACTACTATTACTACTACTGATGCTGCTGTTACTGCTACTACTTCTACTGCTACTACTACTACTGATGCTGCTGTTAATGCTACTACTACTGCTACTACTACTACTACTACTACTACTACTACTACTAATGCTGCTGTTACTGCTACTACTACTACTACTACTACTGCTGTTACTGCTACTACTACTACTACTGATACTGCTACTACTACTACTACTACTACTACTACTGATGCTGCTGTTACTGCTACTACTACTACTGCTACTGTTACTGCTACTACTACTACTACTACTACTGATGCTGCTGTTACTGCTACTACTACTACTGCTACTACTACTGCTACTGCTACTACTGCTACTACTACTACTGATGCTGCTGTTACTGCTACTACTACTACTGCTACTACTACTGCTACTGCTACTGGTGCTACTACTACTACTACTGATGCTGCTGTTACTGCTACTGCTACTACTACTGCTACTGCTACAACTACTACTGCTACTACTGCTACTACTACTACTGATGCTGCTGTTACTACTACTACTACTACTGCTACTACTACTACTGCTACTACTACTACTGATGCTGCTGTTACTGCTGCTACTACTACTACTACTACTACTACTACTACTGCTACTGCTGCTACTACTACTACTGATGCTGATGTTACTGCTACTACTACTACTGCTACTACTACTACTACTGATGCTGCTTGTTCCTACTACTACTACTACTGCTACTACTACTACTACTACTTCTACTAGTAGCAGTAGTAGCAGCAGCAGTAGTAGTAGTAGCAGCAGTAGTAGCAGTAGTAGCTGTAGCAGTAGTAGCAGTAGCAGCAGTAGCAGCAGTAGTAGCAGTAGCAGTAG
>NC_056438.1:12937313-12967313 GCF_018296145.1 Oncorhynchus tshawytscha | reverse complement strand
AGTAGTAGTAGTAGTAGTAGTTGTAGTAGTAGTAGTAGTAGTAGTAGTAGCAGTAGTAGTAGTAGTAGCAGTAGTAGTAGCAGTAGTAGAAGCTATAGTAGTAGTAGTAGTAGTTGTAGTAGTAGTAGCTGTAGTAGTAGTAGTAGCTATAGTAGTAGTAGTAGTAGCAGTAGTAGAAGCTATAGTAGTAGTAGTAGTAGTTGTAGTAGTAGTAGCTGTAGTAGTAGTAGTAGCTATAGTAGTAGTAGTAGTAGCAGCAGTAGTAGTAGTAGTAGCAGTAGTAGAAGCTATAGTAGTAGTAGTAGTAGTTGTAGTAGTAGTAGTAGCTATAGTAGTAGTAGTAGTAGTAGTAGAAGCTATAGTAGTAGTAGTAGTAGTTGTAGCAGTAGTAGAAGCTATAGTAGTAGTAGTAGTAGTAGTAGCTATAGTAGTAGTAGTAGCTATAGTAGTAGTAGTAGCTATAGTAGTAGTAGTAGTAGTTGTTGTAGTAGTAGTAGCTATAGTAGTAGTAGTAGCTATAGTAGTAGTAGTAGCTATAGTAGTAGTAGTAGCTATAGTAGTAGTAGTAGCTATAGTAGTAGTAGTAGCTATAGTAGTAGTAGTAGTAGCAGTAGTAGAAGCTATAGTAGTAGTAGTAGTAGTTGTAGTAGTAGTAGTAGCTATAGTAGTAGTAGTAGTAGCAGTAGTAGAAGCTATAGTAGTAGTAGTAGTAGTAGTAGTAGCTATAGTAGTAGTAGTAGCTATAGTAGTAGTAGTAGTAGCAGTAGTAGAAGCTATAGTAGTAGTAGTAGTAGTTGTAGTAGTAGTAGTAGCTATAGTAGTAGTAGTAGCTATAGTAGTAGTAGTAGTAGTTGTTGTAGTAGTAGTAGCTATAGTAGTAGTAGAAGCTGTAGTAGTAGTAGTAGTAGTAGAAGCTATAGTAGTAGTAGTAGTAGTAGCTAAAGTACTAGTAGTAGTAGCACTAGTAGAAGCTATAGTAGTAGTAGTAGTTTTTGTAGTAGTAGTAGTTGTTGTAGTAGTAGTGGCTATAGTAGTAGTATCTATAGTAGTAGTAGTAGTAGTAGTAGTATCTATAGTAGCAGTAGTAGTAGTAGTAGTAGTAGTAGTAGTAGTAGAAGCTATAGTAGTAGTAGTAGCAGTAGTAGTAGTAGTAGCTATGGTAGTAGAAGTAGCTATGGTATTAGTAGTAGTAGCTATAGTAGCAGTAGTAGTAGTAGTAGTAGTAGTAGCTATTGTAGCAGTAGTAGCTATAGTAGTAGAAGTAGCTTGGCAGTGGTAGTAGCTATAGTAGTAGTAGTAGTAGTAGTAGTAGTAGTAGTAGCAACATACTTTACTTTTCTAAAGTAGTGTACTAAACATGAAGATAGGATGCCATTTGGAACGCGGCATCAGGAAATCCTCATAATGTGGGTTTGTTCTCTGCTGTGATAACACAAAGCCTTCAACATCCTGAGCAACAACGCCTGTGTCCACTAAACTGTGTGTGTCTGTGTGTGTGTGTGCTGTTATTAGTCAATGTGTCTCTGTTTGTGTAAAAATGAAGGTGGGTGTTTGTCTGGAAATAGTGTCGTTTTGCCAGAGACTGTGTGTGTGTTTTTGTATGAGGTCTGCCTCGGTGTGTGTCTGTACAGTGCCCCCCCACCCCACCTCCTCTCTTCTGCTCCAAGAATCCAGTCGCCAAGACTGTCTGTCTCCATACTGTCTGTCTCTGTCTCTCCGCCCACTTGCACACACACACACTTTCTCACTCCCTCCCTTTCTCCAGACTGCAAAAAGAGAACAGCTCATATTTAATTCTGTCACTTTATTTCTGTGTCTGAGTAGATGGCAGAGAGAGGAGGGAGGGAGGGAAAGAGGGTAGGGAGGGAGGGAAAGAGGGGAGGGAGAGAGGAGTAGGACAGGGAGGGACAGAGGGGAGGGAGGGAGGGAAAGAGGGGAGGGAGAGAGGAGTAGGACAGGGAGGGACAGAGGGGAGGGAGGGAGGGAAAGAGGGGAGGGAGAGAGGAGTAGGACAGGGAGGGACAGAGGGGAGGGAGAGAGGAGTAGGACAGGGAGGGACAGAGGGGAGGGAGGGAAAGAGGGGAGGGAGAGAGGAGTAGGACAGGGAGGGACAGAGGGGAGGGAGGGAGGGAGAGAGGAGTAGGACAGGGAGGGACAGAGGGGAGGGAGGGAGGGAAAGAGGAGTAGGACAGGGAGGGACAGAGAGGAGGGAGGGAGGGAGAGAGGAGTAGGACAGGGAGGGAGGGCAAGAGGGGAGGGAGAGAGGAGTAGGACAGGGAGGGACAGAGGGGAGGGACAGAGGGGAGGGACAGAGGGGAGGGACAGAGGGGAGGGAGGGAGAGAGGAGAAGGACAGGGAGGGACAGAGGGGAGGGACAGAGGGGAGGGACAGAGGGGAGGGACAGAGGGGAGGGACAGAGGGGAGGGACAGAGATAGAGGTAAAGGACAAATGAGGGAGAAGTAAATGACAGGTAATAAACATGTTACCACAACACCAGCACTGAAACACACACTGACCGGAAAGTGTGTGAGTGTGCATGAATCAGGTAGTACGCATTTCATTTTCCTCTGAAAACAACTAGTGGAGATTTGAGGCTGCGTTCACTGCCAAACATCCACGCTTACTTCAATCTTTCCTTCTCTCCCCCTCCTCTCTCTGTCTGTCCATCTTCTCCTCTCCTTTTCTCCCTCCCATTGTAAATAAATGCCCAAGGCTCCAAACAGAGAAGCTTCTCTCTCTCTCTCTCTCTCTCTCTCTCTCTCTCTCTCTCTCTCTCTCTCTCTCTCTCTGAGCTTTGGAGGAAGGACAAACAGAGAGAGGAGGGGGTGAAGAGGGGAAGAGGAAGAAGGTTGTGGCTAGTTTAGGTCAAGGAGATGTAATAATGACTGCACAGGCGTGTGTACATTACAGTTGGTACGAGCGTGTGTGTATGTATGTTTATAGTGTGTGTGTGCGTGTGGATCCTGACCACGGTTTTGCTGACTCACGGAAAATACGTGTGGAAAAAAACTGTGGTCTCTACGACAACAACTCACACAAATATACCCTATTTTTGGTGTGTCATCTAACACCACCAAGCACAACACAGTACACCTGTGTTACCACACCCATACACACACACCCATACATGTATACGCACACGCACGCACACACACACACACACACACACACACACACACACACACACACACACACACACACACACACACACACACACACACACACACACACACACACATGTATACGCACACGCACGCACACAGACATACACACACAGCCACCCAGCCACACACACACACACACACACACACACACACACACACAGCCACACATACACACACAGCCACACAGCCACACAGCCACACACACACACCACACAGCCACACAGCCACACACACACACACACACACACACACACACACACACACACACACACACACACAGTCAACAGGAACAGGAACAGTCAACAGTATGATCATATAGCAGGCATAAATCAAGAGATTTTTGCCTGTGTGTGTGTGTTTGTGTGTGTTGCTCCCTGCTCACAGCGGCACAGCCCCAAGTCAGAGAAAAGAAGGATAGTCAACTGGAAAAGAGAGAGAGGGATTGTGGGAGAGAAATAGAGGAAGAGACAGTCAGTGCAAGGAACTCCCCTTAGCTTGTGTAGGTGGACAGAGAGAGATAGAGACAGAGAGCGAGAGAGACAGAGAGCGAGAGCGAGAGAGAGAGAGAGAGAGAGAGAGAGAGAAGGAGGTCCTGGGGCTCTGTTCACAAACACAAACAGACCCCACAGAGCCCCAGGACAGCAACACAATTAGACCCAACCAAATCATGACAAAACAAAAAGAGAATTGACACATTGGAAAGAATTAACAAAAAAAACAGGGCAAACTATAATGCTATTTGGCCCTAAACAGAGAGTACACAGTGACAGAATACCTGACTACTGTGACTGACCCTAAACAGAGAGTACACAGTGGCAGAATACCTGACTACTGTGACTGACCCTAAACAGAGAGTACACAGTGGCAGAATACCTGACTACTGTGACTGACCCTAAACAGAGAGTACACAGTGGCAGAATACCTGACTACTGTGACTGACCCTAAACAGAGAGTACACAGTGGCAGAATACCTGACTACTGTGACTGACCCTAAACAGAGAGTACACAGTGGCAGAATACCTGACTACTGTGACTGACCCTAAACAGAGAGTACACAGTGGCAGAATACCTGACTACTGTGACTGACCCTAAACAGAGAGTACACAGTGGCAGAATACCTGACCACTGTGACTGACCCAAAATTAAGGAAAGCTTTGACTATGTACAGACTCAGCGAGCATAGCCTTGCTATTGAAAAAGGCCGCCGAAGGCAGACCTGGCTCTCAAGAGAAGACAGGCTATGTGCTCACTGCCCACAAAATGAGGTGGAAACTGAGCTGCACTTCCTAACCTCCTGCCCAATGTATGACCATATTAGAGACACATATTTCCCTCAGATTACACAGATCCACAAAGAACTAGAAAACAAATCCGATTTTGATTAACTCATATATCTACTGGGTGAAATTCCACAGTGTGCATCACAGCAGCAAGATGTGTTACCTGTTGCCACAAGAAAAGGTTAACCAGTGAAGAACAAACACCATTGTAAATACAACCCATATTTCTGTTTATTGATTTTCCCTTTTGTACTTTAATGACATTCAAAATGTCTTTATTCTTTTGGAACTTCTGTGAGTGTAATGTTTATTGTTCATTTCTGATTGTTTATTATCTATTTCACTTGCTTTGGCAATGTAAACATATGTTTCCCATGCCAATAAATACCTTTGAATTGAAATTGAGAGGAAGAAAGAAAGAAAAAGTAGGGAAGGCAGAGAATTGAGAGAGAAAGAGAAAATGAGAGAGAGAGATGGAGAAAGAGTTTCTGTGATGTGTGTGTGTGTGTGTGTGTGTGTGTGTGGGGAGGGAGGGAAGGAAGGAGGGAGGGAGGGAGGGAGGGAAGCCCCACTTGAGTCAACAAATACGAGAAAGCTGATTTTGCCAGGAAACCCCTGTCTGTGTCTGTGAAACCCGTCTGTGTCTGTGAAACCCCTGTCTGTGTCTGTGAAACCCCTGTCTGTGTCTATGAAACCCCTGTCTGTGTCTATGAAACCCGTCTGTGTCTGTGAAACCCCTGTCTGTGTGAATCTGTGAGAGAATTACGTGTGTATGTGTGTGTCTGTGGGCGTGTTACGTGTGTGTGTCTGTGAGCGTATTTCATGTGTGTGTGTCTATGAGTGTGTTCTGTGTATGTGTATGTCTGTGAGCGTGTTCTGTGTGTGTGTCGATAAGTGTGTTTTGTGTTTCGCGTGTGTGCATGTCATTGAGTGTGTTTCATGTGTGTGTATGTGAGCATGTTTCGTATGTGTGTGTGTCTGTGAGCATGTGTCGTGTGTGTGTGTCTGTGAGCGTGTTTCATGTTTCTGTCTGTGAGCATGTGTCGTGTGTGTGTGTCTGTGAGCGTGTTTCATGTTTCTGTCTGTGAGCGTGTTTTGTGTGTTTGAGTGAGCATGTTTCGCGTGTGTGTGTCTGTGAGTGTATTTTGTGTGTGTGTGTGTTTGTGAGCGTGTTTCGTGTGTGTCTGTGAGTGTGTTTTGTGTGTGTGTGTGTGTCTGTGAGTGTGTTTCGTGTGTGTGTGTGTGAGCGCGCTACATGTGTGTGTGTCTGTGAGTGTGTTTCGTGTGTGTGTCTGTGAGCGTGTTTCGTGTTTTGTGTTTGTCTGTGAGTGTGTTTTGTGTGTGTGTGTGTCTGTGAGTGTGTTTCGTGCGTGTGTGTGTGTGAGCGCGCTACATGTGTGTGTGTCTGTGAGTGTGTTTCGTGTGTGTGTCTGTGAGCGTGTTTCGTGTTTTGTGTTTGTCTGTGAGTGTGTTTCGTGTGTGTGTGTGTGTCTGTGAGCGTGTTTCGTGTGTGTATGTTTCTCTGTAGGTGATGGCATTGTTATGGAAGGTTTGTGAATCGCTTCCTTTTAGGTGGTTGTAGAATTTACGGCTCTTTTCTGGATTTTGATAATTAGTGGGTATCGGCCTAATTCTGCTCTGCATGCATTATTTGGTGTTTTACGTTGTACACAGAGGATATTTTTGAAGAATTCTATCATTTCATGTAGGATACCGTCAACACAACAGGTCGTTTTGGGTTGGAGGGTTTGTATTTTGTCCTGTAGTTCATTCAATGTAATTAGATAATCCAGTTGGTTGTGGTAGTCTTTAATAGTTGATCCTAAGATTTGTATTTGATCATGTATATGTTTTAGCTGTTTGTTCTTTGTTATAGAGCCAAAAATATTGGAGAAGTGGTTTACACATACATCTTCATTTTGGATACATAACTATTTGTGTTGTTGTTTGTTTCGTGTTTTCCCGATTTTCCCAGAAGTGGTTAGATTCTATGGATTCTTCAATTACATTGATCTGACTTCTGACTTGCTGTTCCTTCTTTTTCCGTAATGTATTTCTGTATTGTTTTAGTGATTCACCATAGTGAAGGCGTAGACTCAGGTTTTCTGGGTCTCAATGTTTTGGTTGGACATGTTTCTCAATTTCTTTCTTAGGTTTTTGCATTCTTCATCAAACCATTTATCATTGTTGTTAATTTTCTCAGGTTGTCTGCTTGACATTATTAGATGTGATAGGGAAGCTGAGAGGTCAAATATGCTTTTTAGGTTTTCTACAGCCAAGTTTACACCTTCACTATTACAGTGGAACGTTTTATTCAGGAAATTGCCTAGAAGACATTGAATTTGTTGTTGCCTAATAGTTTTTTGGTAGATTTCCACCCTATTTTCCTTCCATCTATAGCATTTCTTAATATTATTCAGTTCCTTTGGCTTTGATGCCTCATGATTGAGTATTGCTCTGTTTAAGTAGACTGGGATTTTGCTGTGGTCTGATAGGGGTGTCAGTGGGCTGACTGTGAACGCTCTGAGAGACTCTGGGTTGAGGTCAGTGATAAAGTAGTCTACAGTACTACTGACAAGCGATGTGCCTACCATAGGAGTCCCCTCGAAGCCTACCGTTGACTATGTACATACCCAGCGTCCGACTGAGCTGCAGGAGCTGTGACCCATTTTTGTTGGTTATGTTGTTGTAGTTGTGTCTAGAGGGGGAATATGGGGGAAGGAATGCTGTCACCTCCAGGCAGGTGTTTGTCCGCCTGTGTGCTGAGGCTGTCAGGTTCTTGTGCAGTTCTGGCATTTAGGTCGCCACAGACTAGTACATGTCCCTGGGCCTGGAAATGACTGATTTCCTCCTCCAGGATTTAGAAGCTGTCTTCATTAAAGTATGGGGATTCTATTGGGGGGATATAGGTATCACACATGAGGATATTTTTCTCTGTTGAGATCATTTCGTTATTAATTGCTAGCCAGATGTTCCTGTTTTAACTAATTTAATAGAGTGAGTAGGTCTGCTCTATATAAAATTAGCATACCCCCTGAGTCTCTCCCCTGTTTCACACCTGGTAGTTTGGTGGATGGGACTACCAGCTCTCTGTAACCTAGAGGGCAGCTAGTGGGTCCGTCTCCTTTATACCAGGTTTCTTGTAGGATGACAATGTCTCTCTCTCTCTCTCTCTCTCTCTCTCTTTCTCTCTCTCTCTTCCTCTCCTCCCCCCATATATCTCCTCCCCCCCCCCATCTTTCGCTCTCTCTCTTCCTCTCTCTCCTCTCCCCTCCCCCATATTTTGTATCTCTCTCTCTCCCTGTCCCCATCTCTCTCTCCTCATCTCTCTCTCCCCATTTCTCTCCACCTCTCTCTCTCTCTCCTCTCCCCATCTCTCTCTGTGTGTGTGTGTGTGTGTGTGTGTGTGTGTGTGTGGGAGGGAGGGAGGGAAGCCCCACTTGAGTCAACCAGAAAGCTGATTTTGCCAGGAAACCCCGGTCTTGTCTTACTGAGTTCACACCACAGAACAGGGCTTTAGAAAACTGTGCTGTGTGTGTACAATGTTTCTCGTAGGATGACAATGTATCTCTCTCAATTCAATTCAATTCAAGGGCTTTATTGGCATGGGAACATGTGTTAACATTGCCAAAGCAAGTGAGGTAGATAATATATAAAGTGAATATATAAAGTGAAATAAACAATAAAAATTAACAGTAAACATTACACATACAGAAGTTTCAAAACAATAAAGACATTACAAATGTCATATTATATATATATACAGTGTTGTTGCTGTGATGGCACACTGTGGAATTTCACCCAGTAGATATGGGAGTTTTTCAAAATTGGATTTGTTTTCGAATTCTTTGTGGATCTGTGTAATCTAAGGGAAATATGTCTCTCTAATATGGTCATACATTTGGCAGGAGGTTAGGAAGTGCAGCTCAGTTTCCACCTCATTTTGTGGGCAGTGAGCACATAGCCTGTCTTCTCTTGAGAGCCATGTCTGCCTACGGCGGCCTTTCTCAATAGCAAGGCTATGCTCACTGAGTCTGTACATAGTCAAAGCTTTCCTTAATTTTGGGTCAGTCACAGTGGTCAGGTATTCTGCCGCTGTGTACTCTCTGTGTAGGGCCAAATAGCATTCTAGTTTGCTGTTTTTTTGTTAATTCTTTCCAATGTGTCAAGTAATTATCTTTTTGTTTTCTCATGATTTGGTTGGGTCTAATTGTGCTGCTGTCCTGGGGCTCTGTAGGGTGTGTTTGTGAACAGAGCCCCAGGACCAGCTTGCTTAGGGGACTCTTCTCCAGGTTCATCTCTCTGTAGGTGATGGCTTTGTTGTGGAAGGTTTGGGAATCACTTCCTTTTAGGTGGTTGTAGAATTTAACGTCTCTTTTCTGGATTTTGATAATTAGTGGGTATCGGCCTAATTCTGCTCTGCATGCATTATTTGGTGTTCTACGTTGTACACTGAGGATATTTTTGCAGAATTCTGCGTGCAGTCTCTCTCTCTCTCTCTCTCTCTGTCTCTCTCTCTCTCCTAGCCCTTTAACCCCTGCCTCCCTCTCCATCCATCCTTCTGTCTTTAGCAGAGAGTAATTAGGGGACTAGCAGTAGTGTGGAATAGAGCTCTTCTATCCATATACAGTGCCTTGCGAAAGTATTCGGCCCCCTTGAACTTTGCGACCTTTTGCCACATTTCAGGCTTCAAACATAAAGATATAAAACTGTATTTTTTGGTGAAGAATCAACAACAAGTGGGACACAATCATGAAGTGGAACGAGATTTATTGGATATTTCAAACTTTTTTAACAAATCAAAAACTGAAAAATTGGGCGTGCAAAATTATTCAGCCCCTTTACTTTCAGTGCAGCAAACTCTCTCCAGAAGTTCAGTGAGGATCTCTGAATGATCCAATGTTGACCTAAATGATTAATGATGATAAATACAATCCACCTGTGTGTAATCAAATCTCCGTATAAATGCACCTGCACTGTGATAGTCTCAGAGGTCCGTTAAAAGCGCAGAGAGCATCATGAAGAACAAGGAACACACCAGGCAGGTCCGAGATACTGTTGTGAAGAAGTTTAAAGCCGGATTTGGATACAAAAAGATTTCCCAAGCTTTAAACATCCCAAGGAGCACTGTGCAAGCGATAATATTGAAATGGAAGGAGTATCAGACCACTGCAAATCTACCAAGACCTGGCCGTCCCTCTAAACTTTCAGCTCATACAAGGAGAAGACTGATCAGAGATGCAGCCAATGCAGCCAAGAGGCCCATGATCACTCTGGATGAACTGCAGAGATCTACAGCTGAGGTGGGAGACTCTGTCCATAGGACAACAATCAGTCGTATATTGCACAAATCTGGCCTTTATGGAAGAGTGGCAAGAAGAAAGCCATTTCTTAAAGATATCCATAAAAAGTGTCGTTTAAAGTTTGCCACAAGCCACCTGGGAGACACACCAAACATGTGGAAGAAGGTGCTCTGGTCAGATGAAACCAAAATTGAACTTTTTGGCAACAATGCAAAATGTTATGTTTGGCGTAAAAGCAACACAGCTCATCACCCTGAACACACCATCCCCACTGTCAAACATGGTGGTGGCAGCATCATGGTTTGGGCCTGCTTTTCTTCAGCAGGGACAGGGAAGATGGTTAAAATTGATGGGAAGATGGATGGAGCCAAATACAGGACCATTCTGGAAGAAAACCTGATGGAGTCTGCAAAAGACCTGAGACTGGGACGGAGATTTGTCTTCCAACAAGACAATGATCCAAAACATAAAGCAAAATCTACAATGGAATGGTTCAAAAATAAACATATCCAGGTGTTAGAATAGCCAAGTCAAAGTCCAGACCTGAATCCAATCAGGAATCTGTGGAAAGAACTGAAAACTGCTGTTCACAAATGCTCTCCATCCAACCTCACTGAGCTCGAGCTGTTTTGCAAGGAGGAATGGGAAAAAATTTCAGTCTCTCGATGTGCAAAACTGAGAGAGACATACCCCAAGCGACTTACAGCTGTAATCGCAGCAAAAGGTGGCGCTACAAAGTATTAACTTAAGGGGGCTGAATAATTTTGCACGCCCAATTTTTCAGTTTTTGATTTGTTAAAAAAGTTTGAAATATCCAATAAATGTCGTTCCACTTTATGATTGTGTCCCACTTGTTGTTGATTCTTCACAAAAAAATACAGTTTTATATCTTTATGTTTGAAGCCTGAAATGTGGCAAAAGGTCGCAAAGTTCAAGGGGGCCGAATACTTTCGCAAGGCACTGTACATTGAATAGATGACGGTGAACACTGGGATGAAGTGTGCCTGCGTTCCAAATGGAAGGCTATTCAATACATAGTGTACTACAGTATGAGCCCTAGAAGTGGGGACAGTCAGTATTCTTCCCTAGTTTGGGTGTTCTTCCTCTAGCCTGTTCTGTTCTGTCCTCCACATGATTCACACACTCCCCCCTTCATGTCTCTGTTGCCTTCCCTCCCTCAGCTTACTTTTCACAGTCCCCCTCTTCCTTCACACTCCCCCATCTTCCTGACTTCTCTATTCACTATTCACACACACACACACACACACACACACACACACACACACACACACACACACACACACACACACACACACACGTACGCACACACGCACACACCACTCTTCCCTCCCCTCCATCCCTTTCTTCACTCTTTCTCTATCTTCCTGACTCGTCTTTTCTTCTCTCCCCCCTTTAGAAACAGCAGGGTGTCCCCCTCTTGGCTCTAAGTAACCCTCCTCTCTCTCCCCCCCTACCCCCACCTCTCCTGTCCTCTCTCTCTCCCCCTCAACACTATTCCCCACCTCATATAACTGCCTTTTCACAGAGCAGAGCTCCACAGTCCCTAACCACCAAATAATACAGCTAGAACAACTGCAGTAGACAGCAGTTCCCTAAACAGACAGCTAAAGGAGTAACCCAACACAACCCAACACAACCCAGAAATGACCTCAGCCTGGTCGTCACTAGTTACCACAGCCACAGAGTCATAAATCCCGCCTATTTCTACAATTTCTGTTTTTAAACCTAAACTCAATCCTAACCTTAACCACATTGCTAACCTTATGCCTAACCTTAAATTAAGACCAAAAAGCACATTTTTGTTTTCATTCATTTCTATGATATAGCAAATTTTGACTTTGTGGCTGTGGTAACTAGTGGAACCCCCTCAGTCTGTGTAAGAACCAGATGAATACTCTGGGATAACAGGAGGAAGCACTGACATGTTTGTGGCACTGTTATTAGTGTAAACCAATACTGTGACCAGTAAGTATAACCAGCCAATCACCTCTTCATATACCAGGAAGTAGAATCAGCCAATCTCTCACCGCTTTACAGTATGGCCCAATGACCATTACATGCCAGGAAGTATAGTCAGCCTATCACCTCTTACATACTGCAACCAGGAAGCAGAACCAGCCAATCGCCTCTCAATTTACTGCAACCAGGAAGAAGAATCAGCCAATCATGACTCACCTCTCTACAGTGCTGTGGCCCTCCCAAGGCTCCTGCTGTGGCCTGTTGCATCGCTGCCATCTGCTGCATCCTCTGCTGTAGTAAATGGGCGTGGTTCGCTGCTACAGATGCTGCTGTTCCGGCAGCACCCCCATGCTGCATTCCCCGATAACCTGCCATGGGGTTGGGGGGTCCCTGTCCAGGGGGTCCCCCTCCCCCCATCTTCTGCTGCTGTCCTCCTTGGTGGTCCGGGTTGGGGTCAAAGTGGCGAAGGGGTTTGGTGTTAGTGAAGGAGTATGGGGGTTCTTGGTGGGGTACACTGCCACCACTGCCTGGTTTGGACATGGCCGGGTGTTGTCCTAGCTGGGCGTTAGTCTGTAGCTGCTGTGTGTTCGACTGTTGTTGTTGTTGTTGCTGCATTAGTAGCTTGAGGCTGCTGGGTTGACCTGCAGTCATGGCTTTGTAGAGCTGACTAGACATATTGTTGTTTGGTCCTGACCCGTTCTGGGTGCTGTATGGATGTGGATGTTGGGTTTGGGGTTGGTTCTGGGGTTGAGGTTGAGGCTGGGGTTGAAGCAACGGACTAACATGGGGCTTGTCCGTCCTGTAGGGGGGCGAGGGCCTTGTGGCGCCCGATGTCGGTGCAACTCCGCTGGGCATGAAGTTGGCCTGGGACCCCTGGATGTTGGATGAAGTGCTGGATGTGGTGGTCGTTCCTCCAGGTAGGAGGGTACTCTGTGGGCTGAAGGGGGGTTGGGCGATAGCCGGACTGCCTAGCTTCTCTGGGTGGTAGGGTGGTGAAGGACCAGCGGATGGGAGACTCAGCGATCCCTGGGGGCTCTGGATGCTTCCAGCCGGGCTGAATGGTTGCTGGTGGAGTGGGGAGGAATTGGGGAGGTTGGGCAGTTTCTGGCCGCCCCAGGGTGAGCCTTGCTGGGATAGAGGAGGGATAGAGACCTGGGTCTGGTTCTGGGACTGGTTCTGCTGGATAGGGGTGTTAGAAGAAAGGTGTTTGTTGGAGTTGGACGCCATTTGCTGGAGCTGTTGGGCTCGCGATACTTCGTGCCACGTGGAACCGGGTCGAGACGAAAGGGCGGCTGAGAGCATTGGAGAACGAGCTTGATTCTGGGATGAAGAGGAGTGATGAGGAGAGGCCGATAGGGGTGAGGGGACTGGTTTGGAGGGGTGGGGGATGGAGTAGGGAGCTCCAGCTGGACTCGGGCCTACTTGGGGAGACCCGGCCTGGGGAAAGCCTGGGGAACGGGTGAGGTGGCTCTCCAGGTGAGAGGTGGGTCTCTGGGGGGAGCGTTTGGGCGAGTGTGGGTGGATATACCCCGGCCCATGTCCTTGATTCTGATTCTGCTCCTCTTTATTCCCCAGTATCTTGTCAAGATCCAACTCCGTCAACGACGGATCTGGGTTCTTAGTCAGTTCATCCAGAATATCTTGCAGCTCCTGCTCAACCGATGGGGCCGACGAGGAGCTTCCATTGGGGTGAAAATGTCCTCCACCAACACCCGCAGACCCTGGACTCGCCTTAGGGGGCATTGAGTAAGACGACCCCAGCCCGGGGTTACCGTTCCCCAGCCTGTTACCTTCCAGTAATCCCTGACTTCCAGGACCCCCATGACCTCCAGAACTCTGTCCTCCAGAGTAAAGACTTTGCTGGAAGCTGCTACCCATGGCGAGGGTCACATCTTCCAGGCAGAGTCGCTTGGCAGGCACCCCAGGACCCTGAGTCATGGAGGTACCGTAGGAGGTACCGTTCAGACCAAGACCTGGGCCGTTACCGGGCCCTTGGCCCTGCCGTAAACCTCCCTGGTAGGGCCCCTCGGTCGCAGTCAGCCTCCTCTTCAGTGATCCAGACAGCTGGAGGGAAAAGAGAGAAGGTGAGTAACACATAGAATTACCAAACAGAATGACAACCAGCACCATCAGACACCACCAAACAGAATGACAACCAGCACCATCAGACACCACCAAACAGAATGACTATCAGCACCATCAGACACCACCAAACAGAATGACTATCAGCACCATCAGACACCACCAAACAGAATGACTACCAGCACCATCAGACACCACCAAACAGAATGACTACCAGCACCATCAGACACCACCAAACAGAATGACTATCAGCACCATCAGACACCACCAAACAGAATGACTATCAGCACCATCAGACACCACCAAACAGAATGACTACCAGCACCATCAGACACCATCAAACAGAATGATTACCAGCACTCTCAGACACCACCAAATAGAATGACTACCAGCACTATCAGACACCACCAAACAGAATGACTACCAGCACCATCAGACACCACCAAATAGAATGACTACCAGCACCATCAGACACCACCAAACAGAATGACTGTTACAAGAGAGTACCAGCACAGTGAGACACTCAATGACAAACACATTCTATAAACTCATGTAGTCTATAGAAGTTCAAAGGCATAAAATTAATAATTTCTATTGTCGACATTGTAGCTTTCTATTGTCAACATTGTAGCTTTCTGTTGTCAATAAGGCTTTTACATTTTTTAAATTTGAAATGTTACCCCCTTTTCTCCGCAATTTCGTGGTATCCAACTGTAATTACAATTACTATCTTTTCTCATCGCTACAACTTCCGTACGGGCTCGGGAGAGACGAAGGTCGAAAGCAATGGGTCCTCCGAAACACAACCCAACCAAGCCGCACTGCTTCTTAACACAGCGCGCCTCCAACCCGGAAGCCAGCCGCACCAATGTGTCAGAGGAAACACCGTGCACCTGGCTACCTTGGTTAGAGCGCACTGCGCCCAGCCCGCCACAGGAGTCGCTTGTGCGCGATGAGACAAGGATATCCCTACCGGCCAAACCCTCCCTAACCCGGACGACGCTAGGCCAGTTGTGTGTCGCCCCATGGACCTCCCGGTCGCGGCCGGCTGCGACAGAGCCTGGGCGCGAAGATAAAACTTTCTATTGTCGACATTGTAGCTTTCTATTGTCAACATTGTAGCTTTATATTGTCAACATTGTAGCTTTCTATAGTCAACATTGTAGCTTTCTATTGTCAACATTGTAGCTTTCTATTGTCAACATTGTAGCTTTCTATAGTCAACATTGTAGCTTTCTATTGTCAACATTGTAGCTTTATATAGTCAACATTGTAGCTTTCTATAGTCAACATTGTAGCTTTCTATAGTCAACATTGTAGCTTTCTATTGTCAACATTGTACCTTTCTATAGTCTCAACATATGATACAGTCTATCATGGGCTTCCCACTCGGTGTCTGGCAGGTCTATAGGGATCTCAGGGCTCTGGTATATAGCTAACCCACCAGTCACCACTGCGCACGCGCCCCACACACGCGCCCCACACACACACACACACACACACACACACACACACACACACACACACACACACACACACACACACACACACACACACACACACACACACACACACACACACAGTGCTGTCTTATTAGTGTTTCTGTTCTTTCATCCCTGCAGCTGCATCCACACTGGTGCCAGAAGTGGGATCCGTAGGCTCTTTTGTGTGTGTGTGTGTGTGTGCCAGGAGTGGGATAAGAAGGATCACTGACTGAGAAGACTGTTTCTATTACCACTGACGGGTCAATGTCGCCCCCCCCTCACCCCAAGAGCCCCAGGAGCAACCCAAGAAGGATTAAGACACCCCCTAACCCCACATCCCCAAATTCTCTGGAACCCCCTGTAAACTTCAAACTCTAAAGCCCCTCATTGGGATTCTATGCTATTCAAAAAGAGATGCAGAGGTAAAGGATGCTTTCATCTAATTCCATAGTTAGTTAACAGTCTTTTAGTTGTGGTGGCTGGAACTTTGAAGTAAGATGCTTTGTTTTCATGACATGGGTTCTAGAATGTAGTCTAAAAGGGCGTGTCAGAAGGGATCCAAGTGGTCTGGAGCATTCTAAGAGCGTTGCATTCTTCTCATGTTTGTGTGATCATCAACATTCCTAAAGAACTCTTCAGCCAAAAGACTAATGAAGGTTGAATCACTGGATGATGCCAAAGAAGAGAAATCGAGAGACAGAGATATAAAGATCGAGAGACAGGGTGAGAGAGGGCATTTCTCCTTTGACAAAATAATCCATCTACATGATCATTATATATATCCAACTATGTGTATATATGTATATATATATTTATATATATATATATATACACTACCATTCAAAAGTTTGGGGTCACTTAGACATTTTATGTCCATAGAAAGAGGAGTGGGAAGCCTCGGTGCACAACTGAGCAAGAGGACAAGTACATTAGAGTGTCTAGTTTGAGAAACAGACACCTCACAAGTCCTCAAATGGCAGCTTCATTAAATGTCCCCGCAAAACACCAGTCTCAACGTCAACAGTGAAGAGGCGACTCCGGGATGCGGCCTTCTAGGCAGAGTTGCAAAAAAAAAAGCCATATCTCAGACTGGCCAATAAAAATAAAATATTAAGATGGACAAAAGAACAGACACTAGACAGAGGAACTCTGCCTAGAAGGCCCGCATCCCTTAGTCGCCTCTTCACTGTTGACGTCGAGACGGGTGTTTTGCGGGTACTATTTAATGAAGCTACCAGTTGAGGACTTGTGAGGTGTCTGTTTCTCAAACTAGACACTCTAATGTACTTCTCCTCTTGCTCAGTTGTGCACCGGGGCCTCCCACTCCTCTTTCTATTCTGGTTAGAGTCAGTTTGCTCTGTTCTGTGAAGGGAGTAGTACACAGCGTTGTACGAGATCTTCAGTTTATTGGCAATTTCTCACATGGAATAGCCTTCATTTCTCAGAACAAGAATAGACTGACGAGTTTCAGAGGAAAGTACTTTGTTTCTGGTCATTTTGAGCCTGTAATCGAACCCACAAATTCTGATGCTCCAGATACTCAAATAGTCTAAAGAAGGCCAGTTTTATTGCTTCTTAATCAGAACAACAGTATTCAGCTGTGCTAACATAATTACAAAAGGGTTTTCTAATGAACAATTAGCCTTTTAAAATGATAAACTTGGATTAGCTAACACAACGTGCCATTGGAACACAGGAGTGATGGTTGCTGATAATGGGCCTCTGTACACCTATGTTGATACTCCATTAAAAATCATCCATTTCCAGCTGCAATAGTCATTTACAACATTAACTATGTCTACACTATTTACACTATTCAATTCGATGTTATTTTAATGGACAATGTGCTTTTCTTTCAAAAACAAGGACATTTCTAAGTGACCCCAAACTTTGGAACGGTATGTGGACAAAGTAAAGGGGGGCTGATTTTCCACAGCAAAGTATTCAGAACCCTTGACTTTTTCCACATTTTGTTACGTTACAGCCTTATTCTAAAATGGATTCAATTGATCTTTTCCCCTGATCAATCCACTCACAACAGATTTTTACAAATTTTTGCAAATGTATAAAAAAAAAAACTGAAATATCACATTTATATAAGTATTCAGACCCTTTACTCAGTACTTTGTAGAAGCACCTTTGGCAGTGATTACAGACTCAATTCTTCTTGGGTATTACGCTACAAAGCTCTGTCTGGGCCACTCAAGGACATTCAGAGACATGTCCCAAAGCCACTCCTGCGTTGTCTTTGGCTGTGTACTTAGGACCAGGGCTCCTCTGTGGAGATGGGAGCAGGTTTTCATCAATGATCTCTCTGTACTCTCCTCCGTTCATCGTTCCCGCTGAAAAACATCCCCAAAGTATGATGCTGCCACCACCAGGTGATGAGCGGTGCCTGGTTTCCTCCAGACGTGACGCTTGGCATTCAGGCCAAAGGGTTCAGTCTTGTTTCTCATGGTCTTAAGAGTCCTTTTAACTCCAAGCGGGCTGTCATGCGCCTTTTACTGAAGAGTGGCTTCCGTCTGGTCACTCTACCATAAAGGCATGATTGGTGGAGTGCTGCAGAGATGGTTGTCCTTCTGGAAGGTTCTCCCATCTCCACAGAGGAGCTCTGGTCCTCTGTCAGAGTGACCATCGGGTTCTTGGATCTTCTTCCATTTAAGAATGATGGAGACCACTGTGTTCTTGGGGACCTTCAATGCTGCAGAAATGTTTTGGTACCCTTCCCCAGATCTGTGCCTCGACACAATCCTGTCTCGGAGCTCTACGGGCAATTCCTTCGACCTCATGGCTTGGTTTTTTCTCTGAAATGCACTGTTAACTGTGCGACCTTATATAGACAGGTGTGTGCCTTTCCAAATCATGTCCAATCAGTTTAATTTACCACAGGTGGACTCCAATCAAGTTGTAGAAACATCTCAAGGATGATCAATGGAAACAGGATGCACCTGAGCTCAACTTCCAGTCTCATAGCAAAGGGTCTGAATATGAAATGTAAATTAGGTATTTCTGATTTAATTTTTTAGTAAATGTGGAAAAATGTCTAAAAACCTGTTTTCGCTTTGTCATTATGGGGTATTGTGATGTCATTATGGGGTATTGTGATGTCATTATGGGGTACTGTGTGTATATTGATGAGCATTTTTTATTTATTTAATCCATTTTAGAATAAGGCTGTAACATAACAAAATGTGGAAAAAGTGAAGGGGTCACACACACACGCACACACACACGCGCACGCGCACACACACTGAGTGTGAAAAACATATATATCTCTTTATTGTGTGTGGGAACACTTTGGAACAGATTAAAATCAATTGGAGCTGATTTGCTGGTGTTTTTACTGTCTTTTATGGGCAGCAATAAAACATTTAAATAAAAAGTTCTGTTAAGAAAAGTTGAGGGGCCAAATAAAAAATCTTGCAGGCCAAATTTGGCCCGCTGGGTCTTTGGAGGAGGGCCTAAGAACCACCCCGATGTGACACCCACTCTGTCACCATGTTAAGGTCTATTGGACATGTATCACCCACAATACTGCTGGCTGGTTCACAACCACCATGACCAATCAGCAATTAATCAAAGTTATTTATAAAGCCCTTTATATATCAGCAGTTGTCACAAAGTGCTTATACAGAAACCCAGTCTAAAACCCCAAACAACAAGCAATGCAGATGTAGAAGCACGGTGGCTAGGAACAACTCTATAGAAAGGCAGGAACCTAGGAAGAAACCTAGAGGAACCAGGCTCTGAGGGGTGGCCAGTCCTCTTCTGGCTGTGCTGGGTGGAGATTATAACAGAACATGGACAAGATGTTCAAATGTTCATAGATGACCAGCAGGGTCAGATAATAATAATCCCAGTGGTTGTAGAGGGTGCAACAGATCAGCACCTCAGGAGTAAATGTCAGTTGGCTTTTCATAGCCGAGGATTCAGAGGTCGAGACAGTAGATACAACAATACAATGTATGCAATAATACAGTACTTTATGTATAAACTAATTAACCCATTTCATCCAAAACACACATTTATATTTGCCTCTCTCGCTCCATCTTTCCCTCCATCTCTCCCTCTCTGGGGAACTCACTCTCGGGGGGCAGATGATGGAGGAGAGGAGAGAAGGAGAGAGAGAGGGAGAGATGGAGGAGAGGAAAGATGGAGAGACCGTGGGGGAAAAAAGGAGGGGACATTTCTAATTCGGTAGCAATCAAGTTTGTACCATTATGACTGGCATCTGTCAACACAGAGAGAAAAAGAGAGAGAGACAAAGAAATAGACAGAAAGAAAGAGACATACAGCGAGGAAAGAGTGATGGAAAACGAGAAAGAGAAAGAGGGAGAGAGATAAAAAGAGAGAAATAAAGAGGGAGAGAGAGAGATAGACAGATAGAGAGAGGGAGAGAGATAAAAAGAGAGAAATAAAGAGGGAGAGAGAGAGATAGACAGATAGAGAGAGGGAGAGAGATAAAAAGAGAGAAATAAAGAGGGAGAGAGAGAGATAGACAGATAGAGAGAGGGAGAGAGATAAAAAGAGAGAAATAAAGAGAGAGGGAGAGAGAGAGGGATAGACAGATAGATAGAGAGGGAGAGAGATAAAAAGAGAGAAATAAAGAGAGAGGGAGAGAGAGAGAGAGAGAGAGATAGACAGATAGATAGAGAGAGAGGGAGAGAGATAAAAAGAGAGAAATAAAGAGGGAGAGAGAGAGATAGACAGATAGAGAGAGGGAGAGAGAGGGATAGACAGATAGATAGAGAGGGAGAGAGATAAAAAGAGAGAAATAAAGAGAGAGGGAGAGAGAGAGAGAGAGATAGACAGATAGATAGAGAGAGAGGGAGAGAGATAAAAAGAGAGAAATAAAGAGAGAGGGAGAGAGAGAGATACAGATAGAGAGAGAGGGAGAGAGATAAAAAGAGAGAAATAAAGAGAGGGAGAGAGAGGGATAGACAGATAGATAGATAGATAGAGAGAGAGATAAAAAGAGAGAAATAAAGAGAGAGGGAGAGAGAGGGATAGACAGATAGATAGATAGAGAGATAAAAAGAGAGAAATAAAGAGAGAGGGAGAGAGAGAGAGGGATAGACAGATAGATAGAGAGAGAGAGCTCTGACATAAACAACTCTGTCGCCAAGGCTACATCAGCATGTGTGTTTGTGCCCTCAAATCCCCACTGCCGCCTGTTCGCTCCACAGGGAGTTACGGAGTTACATTGTCACCCCCCACACTGCCTGTCATCCTCTATGTCAACACCAAACGTATGCGCCTTATCGTCATGCCAACAATGTGTTATCGCCACGCCAACAACACCCTATCTCGTTATTTGATGATATGACGTTTGGAGACCCCCAGTTTGATGATATCATCAATTACATCATAGGTGATGATGTCACAAAGTGATGACAACGATAAAAGGAATTCCACAGAGATGAGCCAGCTGGTCACTGGTCACACAGAAAACACTTCCTCTGATGACTTAGTCACTCTTTAGTAGACATGAAGAACAGCTACAGAACACAGGAGCTGGACTGGACCAAGATATAGGGAAGATATCAAGTATCTGGGTTAACCCATGGAAATACCTGGGGTTGAGTTTGGCTCTCTCTGGTTAACCCATGGAAATACCTGGGGTTGAGTTTGGCTCTCTCTGGTTAACCCATGGAAATACCTGGGGTTGAGTTTGGCTCTCTCTGGTTAACCCATGGAAATACCTGGGGTTGAGTTTGGCTCTCTCTGGTTAACCCATGGAAATACCTGGGGTTGAGTTTGGCTCTCTCTGGGTTAACCCATGGAAATACCTGGGGTTGAGTTTGGCTCTCTCTGGGTTAACCCATGGAAATACCTGGGGTTGAGTTTGGCTCTTTCTGGTTAACCCATGGAAATACCTGGGGTTGAGTTTGGCTGTCTCTGGGTTCTCCCCATGGAAATACCTGGGGTTGAGTTTGGCTCTCTCTGGTTAACCCATGGAAATACCTGGGGTTGAGTTTGGCTCTCTCTGGGTTAACCCATGGAAATACCTGGGGTTGAGTTTGGCTCTTTCTGGTTAACCCATGGAAATACCTGGGGTTGAGTTTGGCTGTCTCTGGGTTCTCCCCATGGAAATACCTGGGGTTGAGTTTGGCTCTCTCTGGTTAACCCATGGAAATACCTGGGGTTGAGTTTGGCTCTCTCTGGTTAACCCATGGAAATACCTGGGGTTCAGTTTGGCTCTCTCTGGTTAACCCATGGAAATACCTGGGGTTCAGTTTGGCTCTCTCTGGTTAACCCATGGAAATACCTGGGGTTCAGTTTGGCTCTCTCTGGTTAACCCATGAAAATACCTGGGGTTCAGATCGGCTGAGACAGTGTTAATATTGGACATCCTACTGATCTTATATATACAGTATAGCTGAATTTTAGGCCAGGCAGGACTGATATTGGGGGTCTGGCTAAGCTTCCAGAGCTTATCCTAGAGCTGTTTAGGTTAAGAGAGATTAGTGGAGTGTTTCCTCTGAGTGTCTAGTGATCAGTAAACCAGACCTGGATCCTGATCGGATTCTGGGTCAGTCTATAGGGGATCTGCAGTAATCCTTTGGGGAGGATCCCTCTCTCTAGCTGTAGAACAATGTATTAGCACATCCAGATCCCTCTCTAGTTAGCAGTAGTACATCTGTGTGTGTGTGTGTGTGTCCTCAAATCCCCACTACCGCATGTTCGCTCAACAGGGAGTTATGGCGTTACATTGTCGCCCTCCCCTCTACACGCTCTACACCCTCTACACTGCCTGCCATCCTCTACGTCAACATCACAGTATACGCCTTATCGTCATGCCAACAACCATGCCAACAACACCTCAACGCCCTAACTCACTCTTCGCTGAAAACACGCTTGGAGAACCCCCAGTTTGATGATGTCATCGATTACATCATAGGTGATGTCAAAAAGTGATGACAACGAGAAAATTCTACAGAGACGTGTCAGCTGGTCAGAAAACACTTCCTCTAATAACGTTGGACTGCAGAACAGGGAAGTGACACTTAGTCACTCTTTAGTAGACATGAAGAATAGCTATAGAATACAGGAGCTGGACTGGACCAAGTGATTGGAGGCAAGATATCAAGTATCTGGGTTCTCCCATGGAAAGACCTGGGTTTGAGTTAGGCTGTCTCTGGGACCTAGATCCTGATCGGATCCTGGGTCAGTCTATAGGGGATCTGCAGTACTCCTTTGGGGAGGATCCCTCTCTGTAGCAGGAGAACAGAATAATGAGTCAGTCTTAAGGCAGTTGAGACAGAACAGATCCGGATGGAGCCCTGTCTGTCTGCACAAAATGTATTCTGACAGGTGGGCCTGTCTCAGGTCTCAGACAGGATAAAGTGGATTAGACAATTCTCCCACAGGGACCTCCTGGTGTCAAGGGAGGGGCAGACCCATTTTGGGGAGAAGGGGGAAACGTACCCCTTCTGTACCACCCTACCCTACACACACACCCCACATATTCCCCCTCCCTCCCATCCCGCAGCCCCCCTGGTGCTTCTAACCTCTCCCTAGCCTCTCTAAAATATAATCCCAGAAAATATTTGCATATCGTCTGAACATGTAATTTACTACCAATTTACAGCCAATTTGAGAATCAATATGTTAGCACTTTACGACTGCCTTAATGTTTCTCCAATGCCTTCAAACAATTGTGATGACGTCTTCATTTATGATATCAACACACAATCCCATTGAACAGCGTACTGCTACGACATCAACTCTTGATCCCACACAGCATGCTGGTGGTCACATCTTAGCGTAGGTATGCTGATTTTAATGTCGCACCATAGCTGTAATGATCCTCGTCGTCATCCCATTAGAAAACCAATAAAGTTGATGAGGTTTTGAATGAAGTGTCTGGGGAAGGGGAGGTTTGATGGAGTCACGGGCTAAATAGCCTTCCTATTAAATTGTAATCAGGGCCAGTAATCATAAAACAACTCAGAGCAGGAGTGCTGATCTGGGATCAGGTCCCACCCTGTATCCATATAATCTTATTCATTGTGATCTAAAAGGGGCAAAACTGATCCTATAGAAACTTTACTCAGACGTTCTACGGGTATTGAGCCCAGCTACTTTGGAGTGATCAAGCAGAGAGGAAAAGTACGAAGGCGTTTTCATTCACGACACCAGTTGTTCCTGGGAGGCTGTTCACATCATAATAACCCCCTCCATTCATCTACAGTCTACAGGCTGTTCACATCATAATAACCCCCTCCATTCATCTACAGTCTACAGGCTGTTCACATCATAATAGCCCCCTCCATTCATCTACAGTCTACAGGCTGTTCACATCATAATAACCCCCTCCATTCATCTACAGTCTACAGGCTGTTCACATCATAATAGCCCCTCCATTCATCTACAGTCTACAGGCTGTTCACATCATAATAACCCCCCATCCATTCATCTACAGTCTACAGGCTGTTCACATCATAATAACCCCTCCATTCATCTACAGGCTGTTCACATCATAATAACCCCCTCCATTCATCTACAGTCTACACGCTGTTCACATCATAATAACCCCCTCCATTCATCTACAGTCTACAGACTGTTCACATCATAATAACCCCCATTCATTAATCTACAGTCTACAGGCTGTTCACATCATAATAACCCCCTCCATTAATCTACAGTCTACAGGCTGTTCACATCATAATAACCCCCTCCATTCATCTACAGTCTACACGCTGTTCACATCATAATAACCCCTCCATTCATCTACAGTCTACAGACTGTTCACATCATAATAACCCCTCCATTAATCTACAGTCTACAGGCTGTTCACATCATAATAACCCCCTCCATTCATCTACAGTCTACAGGCTGTTCACATCATAATAACCCCCTCCATTCATCTACAGTCTACTGGCTGTTCACATCATAATAACCCCCCATCCATTCATCTACAGTCTACAGGCTGTTCACATCATAATAACCCCCATTCATCTACAGTCTCCATTCATCTACAGTCTACAGGCTGTTCACATCATAATAACCCCCTCCATTCATCTACAGTCTACAGGCTGTTCACCCCCTCCATTCATAATAACCCCCCTCCATTCATCTACAGTCTACAGGCTGTTCACATCATAATAACCCCCATTCATCCATTCATCTACAGTCTATTCAGTCTACTGTTCACATCATAATAACCCCTCCATTCATCTACAGTCTACAGGCTGTTCACATCATAATAACCCCCTCCATTCATCTACAGTCAGCTACAGGCTACAGGCTGTTCACATCATAATAACCCCCTCCATTCATCTACAGTCTACTGGCTGTTCACATCATAATAACCCCACCCATTCATCTACAGGCTGTTCACATCATAATAACCCCCTCCATTCATCTACAGTCTACAGGCTGTTCACATCATAATAACCCCCTCCATTCATCTACAGTCTACAGGCTGTTCACATCATAATAACCCCCCATCCATTCATCTACAGTCTCTACAGGCTGTTCACATCATAATAACCCCACCAATTCATCTACAGGCTGTTCACATCATAATAACCCCCTCCATTCATCTACAGTCTACTGGCTGTTCACATCATAATAACCCCCTCCATTCATCTACAGTCTACAGGCTGTTCACATAATAATAACCCCCTCCATTCATCTACAGTCTACAGGCTGTTCACATCATAATAACCCCCTCCATTCATCTACAGTCTACTGGCTGTTCACATCATAATAACCCCCTCCATTCATCTACAGTCTACATCATAATAACCCCCTCCATTCATCTACAGCTGTTCACATCATAACCCCATTCATCTACAGCCCCCATTCATCTACAGTCTACTGGCTGTTCACATCATAATAACCCCTGTTCACATCATCCATTCATCTACAGTCTACTGGCTGTTCACATCATAATAACCCCCTCCATTCATCTACAGTCTACATGGCTGTTCACATCATAATAACCCCTCCCCCTCCATTCATCTACAGTCTACAGACTGTTAACATCATAATAACCTCCTCCATTCATCTACAGTCTACAGACTGTTCACATCATAATAACCCCATTCATCTCCATTCATCTACAGTCTACAGGCTGTTCACATCATAATAACCCCCATCCATTCATCTACAGTCTACAGGCTGTTCACATCATAATAACCCCTCCATTCATCTACAGTCTACAGGCTGTTCACATCATAATAACCCCCCATTCATCTACAGTCTACTGGCATCATAATAACATTCTCTACAGTCTACAGGCTGTTCACATCATAATAACCCCCTCCATTCATCTACAGTCTACAGGCTGTTCACATCATAACCCCGCCCCCATTCATCTACAGTCTACTGGCTGTTCACATCATAATAACCCCCTCCATTCATCTACAGTCTACTGGCTGTTCACATCATAATAACCCCCCTCCATTCATCTACAGTCTACATGCTGTTCACATCATAACCCCCTCCATTCATCTACAGTCTACAGACTGTTAACATCATAATAACCTCCTCCATTCATCTACAGTCTACAGACTGTTCACATCATAATAACCCCCTCCATTCATCTACAGTCTACAGACTGTTCACATCATAATAACCCCCTCCATTCATCTACAGTCTACTGGCTGTTCACATCATAATAACCCCCTCCATTCATCTACAGTCTACAGACTGTTCACATCATAATAACCCCCTCCATTCATCTACAGTCTACAGGCTGTTCACATCATAATAACCCCCTCCATTCATCTACAGTCTACAGACTGTTCACATCATAATAACCCCCATTCATCCATTCATCTACAGTCTACAGTCTACTCACATAATAACCCCCTCCATTCATCTACAGTCTACAGACTGTTCACATCATAATAACCCCCTCCATTCATCTACAGTCTACAGACTGTTCACATCATAATAACCCCCTCCATCCATTCATCTACAGTCTACAGGCTGTTCACATCATAATAACCCCCTCCATTCATCTACAGTCTACAGGCTGTTTACATCATAATAACCCCCCCCTCCATTCATCTACAGTCTACAGGCTGTTCACATCATATTAACCCCATTCATCCATTCATCTACAGTCATCTACAGTCGCTGTTCACATCATAATAACCCCCTCCATTCATCTACAGTCTACAGGCTGTTCACATCATAATAACCCCCTCCATTCATCTACAGTCTACAGGCTGTTCACATCATAATAACCCCATTCATCTCCATTCATCTACAGTCTCTACAGTCTACAGCTGTTCACTGTTCATTCACAGTCTACAGGCTGTTCAATAATAACCCCTCCATTCATCTACAGTCTACAGGCTGTTCACATCATAATAACCCCCTCCATTCATCTACAGTCTACAGGCTGTTCACATCATAATAACCCCATTCATCTACAGTTCTGTTCATCTACAGTCATCTACAGGCTGTTCACATCATAATAACCCCCTCCATTCATCTACAGTCTATAATAACCCCCTCCATTCATCTACAGTCTACAGGCTGTTCACATCATAATAACCCCCATCCATTCATCTACAGGCTGTTCACATCATAATAACCCCATTCATCTCCATTCATCTGCAGGCTGTTCACATCATAATAACCCCCATCATAATAACCCCTCCATTCATCTACAGGCTGTTCACATCATAATAACCCCCTCCATTCATCTACAGGCTGTTCACATCATAATAACCCCCCATTCCATTCATCTAACAGGCTTCATCTACAGTGTTCACATCATAATAACCCCCTCCATTCATCTACAGGCTCTACAGGCTGTTCACATCATAATAACCCCCTCCATTCATCTACAGTCTACAGGCTGTTCACATCATAATAACCCCCTCCATTCATCTACAGTCTACAGGCTGTTCACATCATAATAACCCCATTCATCCATTCATCTACAGTCTACAGGCTGTTCACATCATAATAACCCCCTCCATTAATCTACAGGCTGTTCACATCATAATAACCCTACAGGCTGTTCACATCCATTCATCTACAGTCTACAGGCTGTTCACATCATAATAACCCCCTCCATTCATCTACAGGCTACAGGCTGTTTCATAATAACCCCTCCATTCATAATCTAAGGCTGTTCCCATCATAATAACCTCCATTCATCTACAGGCTGTTCACATCATAATAACCCCCATTCATTCATCTACAGGCTGTTCACATCATAATAACCCCCTCCATTCATCTCAGTCTACAGGCTGTTCACATCATAATAACCCCCTCCATTCATCTACAGGCTGTTCACATCATAATAACCCCCTCCATTCATCTAACTACAGGCTGTTCACATCATAATAACCCCCTCCATTCATCTACAGGCTGTTCACATCATAATAACCCCTCCATCCATTCATCTACAGGCTGTTCACATCATAATAACCCCCTCCATTCATCTACAGTCTACAGACTGTTCACATCATAATAACCCCATTCATCTACAGTCCATTCATCTACAGTCTCTACAGGCTGTTCACATCATAATAACCCCTCCATTCATCTACAGTCTACAGGCTGTTCACATCATAATAACCCCTCCATTCATCTACAGTCTACATGCTGTAACCCCCTCCATTCATCATCACCCCCTCCATTCATCTACAGTCTACAGACTGTTCACATCATAATAACCCCCTCCATTCATCTACAGTCTACAGGCTGTTCACATCATAATAACCCCCCATTCATCTACAGTCTACAGGCTGTTCACATCATAATAACCCCCCATCCATTCATCTACAGTCTACAGGCTGTTCACATCATAATAGCCCCCTCCATTCATCTACAGGCTGTTCACATCATAATAACCCCCCATCCATTCATCTACAGTCTACAGGCTGTTCACATCATAATAGCCCCCTCCATTCATCTACAGGCTGTTCACATCATAATAACCCCCTCCATTCATCTACAGTCTACATGCTGTTCACATCATCACCCCCTCCATTCATCTACAGTCTAGAGACTGTGAAGTTGAAGTTAGAGCAGGGCTATTGTGACATATTCTATTTAGAGATGGGGTCAGCGTGTGCGTGTGTGTGTGTGTGTGTACTCTGTGTGTGTGTGTGTGTACGCAACACAGTCAGTACTACATAGAGTCACTTTAAAGAGATGACCTTGTTTCCATCGGGCTAACTTTGCCTCTCTTTCCTTCCCCCTCTCTCAGCATGTCAGAGGCTGTTCTCTATTCTATCTGGAGCACACAGCAATAAAGAATAAACTCCAGTTGAATAGAAAACACACAGAGTACATCACCGGCCCTATCTCCTATTGACCTTTTGCTAATGCTACTTCTCTGTTTTCTCTCTCCGTATGTGTGTGTGTGTGTGTGTGTGAGAGAGACACTGCGGTATCTATTTCACTTGTATTTCTATGTTCTCTTTCCCTCAAATCTGTTTACTCTAGAAATCTTAGCTACACGGCATTGTGTGTGTGTGTGTGTGTGTGTGTGTGTGTGTGTGTGTGTGTGTGTGTGTGTGTGTGTGTGTGTGTGTTTTTGATTACAGTAAATTATGATAGATCACAAGTAGATGCAGTGGAGGTTTCATATCCACCCACATCCGCCTGAGGTTGAATCTTTTCTTCTTGCTGCTCAACGAATGTCTATGAACTTCCAGAAAGACAGTGAGAGAGTACTAGCCTGAACTAGTCAATGGAAGAACACATATAACTACAGTAGCGTAACTTGGCTAGCCTAGCCTAGCTTCATGAATTAGTCAATGAAAGAAAACATAGAACTTCAGTAGCGTACCCTAGCTAGCCTAGCTTCATGAATTAGTCAATGGAAGAAAACATACAACTACAGTAGCGTACCCTGGCTAGCCTAGCCTAGCTTCATGAAGTCAATGGAAGAAAACATATAACTACAGTAGCGTATCCTAGATAGCCTAGCCTAGCTTCATGAATTAGTCAATGGAAGAACACATATAACTACAGTAGCATACCCTAGCTAGCCTAGCTTCATGAATTAGTCAATGGAGTTTACATGTTTTTATTTAAACTTTATTTAACCAGGCAAGTCAGTTAAGAACAAATTCTTATTTTCAATGACGGCCTAGGAACAGTGGTTTAACTGCCTGTTCAGGGGCAGAACAACAGATTTGTACCTTGTCAGCTCGGGGATTTGAACTTGCAACCTTTACGGTTACTAGTTCAACACTATAACAACTAGGCTACAATGCCGCACTGACATGTACCTAGCCTTGACGTAGTTAGCCTAGCTCATCAATAATCAATGTAGTTTGCACGTACCATGCATTAGCGTAGTTAGTTTAGCTTCATTAATTTGTAAATGGGAGAACACATAGGTGGCTATACATACTTAGCAGCTGGAGGCTAGGGCTAAATTTGTGTCAATGCTAGTCTGACTTGACTAGCCAGCTGGGTCAAACACTGGGAGTGAGGCACTAGTTAGCTAATACATAAACACCACACACACCACTCCTTTTTTCTCTCCTTTCTTTTCTTCTCCTTTGTTTTGTCCTTTTCCCTGCTGTTTCTTTTAGGATTTTTTGTCCTCCCTCCCTCCCTCCCTCCCTCCCTCCCTCCCCTCCCTCCCTCCCTCCCTCCCTCCCTCCCTCCCTCCCTCCCTCCCTCCCTCCATCTCCCTCCATCTCCCTCCCTCTCTTTTAGGGCGCCACCACTAAACATCTTATTGACATGTAATACTGTGTGAAAGAAACTATGAAA
>NC_056438.1:12904813-12934813 GCF_018296145.1 Oncorhynchus tshawytscha | reverse complement strand
CAGCAGACATATCTAGTCATATGCACATCACACGGTTGAATAAATCACACTGTTGTATCCCTTGATCATGTGTAGTACTTAGCATAGCATTTCGTAGTATATTGTAGAATACTATAGTAAATACTAAAGAATCATCTACAAAAAATACTGTTGTGAATACTACAGAAATGTCTGCAAAAACACTAAACATTCAGACCCCAGTCCTACCTACCTACAGGTTACAGAACATTCAGACCCCAGTCCTACCTACCTACCTACAGGTTACAGAACATTCAGACCCCAGTCCTACCTACCTACAGGTTACGGAACATTCAGACCCCAGTCCTACCTACCTACCTACAGGTTACGGAACATTCAGACCCCAGTCCTACCTACCTACAGGTTACAGAACATTCAGACCCCAGTCCTACCTACCTACCTACAGGTTACGGAACATTCAGACCCCAGTCCTACCTACCTACAGGTTACAGAACATTCAGACCCCAGTCATACCTACCTACCTAGGTTACAGAACATTCAGACCCCAGTCCTACCTACCTACCTACAGGTTACGGAACATTCAGACCCCAGTCCTACCTACCTACAGGTTACAGAACATTCAGACCCCAGTCCTACCTACCTACCTACAGGTTACAGAACATTCAGACCCCAGTCCTACCTACCTACAGGTTACAGAACATTCAGACCCCAGTCCTACCTACCTACAGGTTACAGAACATTCAGACCCCAGTCCTACCTACCTACAGGTTACAGAACATTCAGACCCCAGTCCTACCTACCTACAGGTTACGGAACATTCAGACCCCAGATTTTTGGTTCCAACCGCCGTGTCTTTGTGAGACGCAGAGTAGGTGAACTCCCCATCCATCCCTCCCTCCCTCCGTCCCTCTCTACCCATCCCTCCTTCCCTCTCTACCCATCCCTCCCTCCCTCCCTCTACCCATCCCTCCCTCCCTCTCTACCCATCCCTCCCTCCTTCTCTACCCATCCATCCATCCTCCCATCCTCCCCATCCCTCTCTCCCCGCCCTCTCTACCCATCCCTCCCGCCCTCTCTCTCTACCCATCCCTCCATCCCTCCCCATCCCTCCCTCCCTCTCTCCCCTCCCCCTCCCTCTCTCTACCCATCCCTCCCTCCCTCCCTCTCTACCCATCCCTCCCTCCCTCCCTACCCCTCCCTCTCTCTCTCTACCCATCCCTCCCTCCCTCTCTACCCATCCCTCCCTCCCTCCCTCTCTACCCATCCCTCCCTCCCCTCTCTACCCATCCCTCCCTCCCTACCCATCCATCCCTCCCTCCCTCTCTCTCTCCCTCCCTCCCTCCCCATCCCCCCCCCTCCCATCCATCCCCCCCTCTCTACCCCCCTCCCTCCCTCCCTCTCTCCCTCCCCATCCCTCCCTCCCTCCCTCTCTACCCACCCCTCCCTCCCTCTCTACCCCATCCCTCCCTCCCTCTCTACCCATCCCTCCCTCCCTCTCTACCCATCCCTCCCTCCCTCTCTACCCAACCCTCCCTCCCTCCCTCCCTCAGTAATGGTTCATGGGGGATTATGTGTCCGCAGCAGACCCTTTGTTGCTGTAATAAAATAAATTGTATTTTAAATGATGGAGGGGTAGAGAGGGAGGGGTGGGTAGAGAGGGAGGGAGGGGTGGGTAGAGAGGGAGGGAGGGGTGGGTAGAGAGGGAGGGAGGGATGGGTAGAGAGAGGGAGGGAGGGAGGGGTAGAGAGGGAGGGATGGATAGGGAGGGAGGGAGGGATGGGTAGAGAGAGAGGGAGGGAGGGATGGATGGGTAGGGAGGGAGGAATGGGTAGAGGGAGGGAGGGATGGGTAGAGAGAGAGGGAGGGAGGGATGGATGGGTAGGGAGGGAGGGAGGGATGGGTAGAGAGGGAGGGAGGGATGGAGGGAAGGAGGGAGGGGTAGAGAGGGAGGAGGAAGGGAGGGGTGGAGAGGGAGGGAGGGATGGGTAGAGAGAGGGAGGGAGGGGTAGAGAGGGAGGGAGGGGGGGGGAGGGATGGGTAGAGAGGGAGGGAGGGGTGGGTAGAGAGAGAGGGAGGGAGGAATGGATGGGTAGGGAGGGAGGAATGGATGGGTAGGGAGGGAGGGATGGGTAGAGAGGGGAGGGAGGGATGGGTAGAGAGGGAGGGAGGGATGGGTAGAGAGAGGGAGGGAGGGATGGGTAGAGAGAGGGAGGGGTAGGGAGGGGAGGGAGGGAGGGATGGGTAGAGATGGGAGGGAGGGATGGGGGGTAGAGAGAGGGAGGGAGGGGTAGAGAGGGAGGGAGGGATGGGGAGGGAGGGATGGGTAGAGAGGGAGGGAGGGGTGGGTAGAGAGGGAGGGAGGGGTAGAGAGGGAGGGAGGGATGGGTAGAGAGGGAGGGAGGGATGGGTAGAGAGGGAGGGAGGGATGGAGGGAGGGGTAGAGAGGGAGGAAGGGAGGGGTGGAGAGGGAGGGAGGGATGGGTAGAGAGAGGGAGGGAGGGGTAGAGAGGGAGGGATGGGGAGGGAGGGATGGTAGAGAGGGAGGGAGTGGTGGGTAGAGAGAGAGGGAGGGAGGGATGGGTAGGGAGGGAGGGATGGGTAGAGAGGGATGGGTAGAGAGGGAGGGAGGGATGGGTAGAGAGAGGGAGGGAGGGATGGGTAGAGAGAGGGAGGGGTAGGGAGGGAGGGAGGGATGGGTAGAGGGGGAGGGAGGGATGGGTAGAGAGAGGGAGGGAGGGGTAGAGAGGGAGGGAGGGATGGGGAGGGAGGGATGGGTAGAGAGGGAGGGAGGGGTGGGTAGAGAGGGAGGGAGGGATGGGTAGAGAGAGGGAGGGGTAGGGAGGGAGGGAGGGATGGGTAGAGGGGGAGGGAGGGATGGGTAGAGAGAGGGAGGGAGGGGTAGAGAGGGAGGGAGGGATGGGGAGGGAGGGATGGGTAGAGAGGGAGGGAGGGGTAGAGAGGGGAGGGAGGGATGGGTAGAGAGGGAGGGAGGGATGGGTAGAGAGGGAGGGAGGGATGGAGGGAAGGAGGGAGGGGTAGAGAGGGAGGAAGGGAGGGGTGGAGAGGGAGGGAGGGATGGGTAGAGAGAGGGAGGGAGGGGTAGAGAGGGAGGGAGGGATGGGGAGGGAGGAAGGGATGGGTAGAGAGGGAGGGAGGGGTGGGTAGAGAGGGAGGGGTAGAGAGGCAGGGAGGGATGGGGAGGGAGGGAGGGGTAGAGAGGGAGGAAGGGAGGGGTGGAGAGGGAGGGAGGGATGGGTAGAGAGAGGGAGGGAGGGGTGGGTAGAGAGGGAGGGAGGGGTAGAGAGGGAGGGAGGGATGGGTAGAGAGGGAGGGAGGGGTGGGTAGAGAGGGAGGGAGGGGTAGAGGGGAGGGAGGGATGGGTAGAGAGGGAGGGAGGGATGGGTAGAGAGGGAGGGAGGGATGGAGGGAAGGAGGGAGGGGTAGAGAGGGAGGAAGTGAGGGGTAGAGAGGGAGGGAGGGATGGGTAGAGAGAGGGAGGGAGGGGTAGAGAGGGAGGGAGGGATGGGGAGGGAGGGAGGGATGGGTAGAGAGGGAGGGAGGGGTGGGTAGAGAGGGAGGGAGGGGGAGAGAGGGAGGGGGAGGGAGGGATGGGTAGAGAGGGAGGGAGGGGTGGGTAGGTAGAGGGAGGGAGGGGTAGAGAGGGAGGGAGGGATGGGTAGAGAGGGAGGGAGGGATGGGTAGAGAGGGAGGGAGGGGTGGGTAGAGAGGGAGGGAGGGAGGGATGGGTAGAGAGGGAGGGAGGGATGGAGGGAAGGAGGGATGGGTAGAGAGGGAGGGAGGGGTGGGTAGAGAGGGAGGGAGGGGTAGAGAGGGAGGGAGGGATGGGTAGAGAGGGAGGGAGGGATGGGTAGAGAGGGAGGGAGGGGTGGGTAGAGAGGGAGGGAGGGATGGGTAGAGAGGGAGGGAGGGATGGAGGGAAGGAGGGAGGGGTAGAGAGGGAGGAAGGGAGGGGTAGAGAGAGAGAAAAATAAAGAGAGAGAGAGACAGAGAGAGAAAGAGGGAGCACTATGTCACAGATTAGCTGATAGAAGGCCACAGCGCAGAGAGATTAAGTGCTACAGTACCTTCTGTAGAAACACCAACACATACACACACACACACACACACACACACATATAGACAACGAGGAGGTCCTGTTTGTCTCTACCTGCACCCCAGTATCTCTACCTGCACCTCAGTATCTCTACCTGCACCCCAGTATCTCTACCTGCACCCCATTATCTCTACCTGCACCCCAGTATCTCTACCTGCACCCCAGTATCTCTACCTGCACCCCAGTATCTCTACCTGCACCCCAGTATCTCTACCTGCACTCCAGTATCTCCACCTGCACATTCATCTTTTGCACATCTATCACTCCAGTGTTAATGCTAAATTGTAATTATTTCGCCACTATGGCCTATTTATTGCCTTACCTCTCTAATCTTACCTCATTTGCACACACTGTATATAGATTGTTCTATTGTATTATTGACTGTATGTTTGTTTACTTCATGTGTAACTCTGTGTTGCTGTTTGTGTCAAACTGCTTTGCTTTACCTTGGCCAGGTCGCGGTTGTAAATGAGAACTTGTTCTCAACTAGCCTACCTGGCTAAATAAGGTGAAATAATAAAAACCTTCATTCAAACAGCACCCATAATGCCTGACTGGTGTAACATGTATTACATATTGTCAGGTCAACTGGCAAGGAAACTTTTAGTACAGTTGAACAGTAATACAGTATTATAGTACATTAGTAATACAGTAGAACAGCAGTACAGTATTATAGTACATTAGTAGTACAGTAGTACAACGGTACAGTATTATAGTACATTAGTAGTACAGTAGTACAGTATTATAGTATATTAGTAGTACAGTAGTACAGTATTATAGTATATTAGTAGTACAGTAGTACAATAGTACAGTAACACAGTATTATAGTAGATTAGTAGTACAGTAGAACAGTAGTACAGTATTATAGTACATTAGTAGTACAGTAGAACCAGTACATTATAACATTAGTAGTACAGTAGTACAGTATTATAGAACAGTAATAGTACAGTATTATAGTATATTAGTAGTACAGTAGTACAATAGTACAGTAACACAGTATGATAGTAGATTAGTAGTACAGTAGTACAGTATTATAGTACATTAGTAGTACAGTAGACCAGCAGAACAGTAATACAGTTGAACAGTAATACAGTATTATAGTACATTAGTAATACAGTAGAACAGCAGTACAGTATTATAGTACATTAGTAGTACAGTAGTACAGTATTATAGTATATTAGTAGTACAGTATTATAGTATATTAGTAGTACAGTAGTACAATAGTACAGTAACACAGTATGATAGTAGATTAGTAGTACAGTAGTACAGTATTATAGTACATTAGTAGTACAGTAGACCAGCAGAACAGTAATACAGTTGAACAGTAATACAGTATTATAGTACATTAGTAATACAGTAGAACAGCAGTACAGTATTATAGTACATTAGTAGTACAGTAGTACAGTATTATAGTATACTAGTAGTACAGTAGTACAGTATTATAGTATATTAGTAGTACAGTAGTACAATAGTACAGTAACACAGTATTATAGTAGATTAGTAGTACAGTAGAACAGTAGTACAGTATTATAGTACATTAGTAGTACAGTAGACCAGCAGAACAGTAATACAGTTGAACAGTAATACAGTATTATAGTACATTAGTAATACAGTAGAACAGCAGTACAGTATTATAGTACATTAGTAGTACAGTAGTACAGTATTATAGTATATTAGTAGTACAGTAGTACAGTAGTACAGTAACACAGTATTATAGTACATTAGTAGTACAGTAGAACAGTAATACAGTATTATAGTACCTTAGTAGTACAGTAGTACAGTATTATAGTACATTAGTAGTACAGTAGAACATTAGTACAGTAATATAGTATTATAGTACATTAGTAGTACAGTAGTATAGTATTATAGTAGATTAGTAGAACAGTAGTACAGTATTATAGTACATTAGTAGTACAGTAGTACAGTATTATAGTATATTAGTAGTACAGTAGTACAATAGTACAGTAACACAGTATTATAGTAGATTAGTAGTACAGTAGAACAGTAGTACAGTATTATAGTACATTAGTAGTACAGTAGACCAGCAGAACAGTAATACAGTAGTACAGTATTATAGTAGAACAGTATTATAGTATTACAGTAAAACAGTATTATAGTAGATTAGTAATACAGTAGAATAGTGTTGTAGTGTTACAGTAGAACAGTATTATAGTAATACAGTAGAAAAGTATTACAGTAGAACAGTATTATAGTGTTATAGTGTTACAGTAGAACAGTATTACAGTAGAGCAGTATTATAGTATTACAGTAGAATAGTATTATAATATTACAATATTACAGTAGAACAATATTATAGCATTACAGTAGAACAGTATTATAGTATTACAGTAGAACAGTATTACAGTAGAGCAGTATTATAGTATTACAGTAGAATAGTATTATAATATTACAGTATCACAGTAGAACAGTATTATAGCATTACAGTAGAACAGTATTATAGTATTACAGTAGAACAGTATTATAGTATTACAGTAGAACAGTATTATAGTATTACAGTAGAACAGTAAAACATTATTATAGTATAGAGTAGAACAGTATTATAGTATTACAGTAGAACAGTATTACAGTAGAACAGTATTATAGTATTACAGTAGAACAGTATTATAGTATTACAGTAGAACAGTATTATAGTATTACAGTAGAACAGTAAAACATTATTATAGTATAGAGTAGAACAGTATTATAGTATTACAGTAGAACAGTAATATAGTATTACAGTAGAACAGTAATATAGTATTACAGTAGAACAGTAATATAGTATTACAGTAGAACAGTATTACAGTAGAACAGTAATATAGTATTACAGTAGAACAGTAATATAGTATTACAGTAGAACAGTATTATAGTATTACAGTAGAACAGTAATATAGTATTACAGTAATATAGTACTACAGTAGAACAGTATTACAGTAGAAAAGTAATATAGTATTACAGTAGAACAGTAATATAGTATTGCAGTAGAACAGTATTATAGTATTACAGTAGAACAGTATTATAGTATTACAGTAGAACAGTAAAACATTATTATAGTATAGAGTAGAACAGTATTATAGTATTACAGTAGAACAGTATTACAGTAGAACAGTATTATAGTATTACAGTAGAACAGTAATATAGTATTACAGTAGAACAGTAAGATAGTATTACAGTAGAACAGTAATATAGTATTACAGTAGAACAGTAATATTAGTATTAGAACAGTATTACAGAAACAGTAATATAGTATTACAGTAGAACAGTATATAGTATTACAGTAGAACAGTAATATAGTATTACAGAGAACAGTAATATAGTATTACAGTAATATAGTACTACAGTAGAACAGTATTACAGTAGAACAGTAATATAGTATTACAGTAGAACAGTAATATAGTATTGCAGTAGAACAGTAATATAGTATTACAGTAGAACATTAATATAGTATTACAGTAGAACAGTAATATAGTATTACAGTAGAACAGTATTATAGTATTACAGAACAGTAATATAGTATTACAGTAATATAGTACTACAGTAGAACAGTATTACAGTAGAACAGTAATATAGTATTACAGTAGAACAGTAATATAGTATTGCAGTAGAACAGTAATATAGTATTACAGTAGAACATTAATATAGTATTACAGTAGAACAGTAATATAGTATTACAGTAGAACAGTATTACAGTAGAACAGTAATATAGTATTACAGTAGAACAGTATTATAGTATTACAGTAGAACAGTAATATAGTATTACAGTAGAACAGTAATATAGTATTACAGTAGAACAGTAATATAGTATTACAGTAATATAGTATTACAGTAGAACATTAATATAGTATTACAGTAGAACAGTATTACAGTAGAACAGTAATATAGTATTATAGTAGAACAGTAATATAGTATTACAGTAGAACAGTAATATAGTATTACAGTAGAACAATAATATAGTATTACAGTAGAACAGTATTACAGTAGAACAGTAATATAGTATTACAGTAGAACAGTAATATAGTATTACAGTAGAACAGTAATATAGTATTACAGTAGAACAGTAATACAGTATTACAGTAGAACAGTAATACAGTATTACAGTAGAACAGTATTATAGTATTACAGTAGAACAGTATTACAGTAGAACAGTAATATAGTATTACAGTAGAACAGTAATATAGTATTACAGTAGAACAGTATTATAGTATTACAGTAGAACAGTAATATAGTATTACAGTAGAACAGTATTATAGTATTACAGTAGAACAGTAATATAGTATTACATTAGAACAGTATTACAGTAGAACAGTAATATAGTATTACAGTAGAACAGCCATATAGTATTACAGTAGAACAGTATTATAGTATTACAGTAGAACAGTAATATAGTATTACAGTAGAACAGTATTATAGTATTACAGTAGAACAGTAATATAGTATTACAGTAGAACAGTATTACAGTAGAACAGTAATATAGTATTACAGTAGAACAGCCATATAGTATTACAGTAGAACAGTAATATAGTATTACAGTAGAACAGTATTATAGTATTCAGGCATAATATTAATAATAGTGTAGTATTGTACAGTATACTATAGTCTATGAGTGAGTCTTTGTCCTGACTAGGCCAAGCTACACACTAGAGGATGTACCTCCCTACTTCCCTCCCTCTCTGATCACACAACATTGTCTACACTTTCCTTCCGGACAGACAGATAGAGAGAAAAGCAAGCCTCTCTCTCAATTCAATTCAATTCAGTTCAAGGGCTTTATTGGCATGGGAAACATGTGTTAACATTGCCAAAGCAAGTGAAGTAGATCATATACAAAAGTGATGTACACAATAAAAAATAACAGTAAACATTACTCACATTACTCATAAGTTCTTTCTCTCTCTTTCACTCTGTTGTTGTGTCTCATCCCCTCCTCTCTCTCTCCCTCTGTTGTTGTGTCTCATCCCCTCCTCTCTCTCCCTCTGTTGTTGTGTCTCATCCCCTCCTCTCTCTCTCCCTCTCTCTTTCCCTCTGTTGTTGTGTCTCATCCCCTCCTCTCTCTCTCCCTCTGTTGTTGTGTCTCATCCCCTCCTCTCTCTCTCCCTCTGTTGTTGTGTCTCATCCCCTCCTCTCTCTCTCCCTCTCTCTTTCCCTCTGTTGTTGTGTCTCATCCCCTCCTCTCTCTCTCTCCCTCTGTTGTTGTGTCTCATCCCCTCCTCTCTCTCTCTCCCTCTCTTTCACTCTGTTGTTGTGTCTCATCCCCTCCTCTCTCTCTCCCTCTCCCTTTCCCTCTGTTGTTGTGTCTCATCCCCTCCTCTCTCTCTCCCTCTCTTTCACTCTGTTGTTGTTGTCTCATCCCCTCCTCTCTCTCTCTCTCTTTCCCTCTGTTGTTGTATCTCATCCCCTTCTCTCTCTCTCTCCCTCTGTTGTTGTGTCTCATCCCCTCCTCTCTCTCTCCCTCTCTCTTTCCCTCTGCTGTTGTCTCATCCCCTCCTCTCTCTCTCCCTCTCTTTCCCTCTGCTGTTGTCACATCCCCTCCTCTCTCTCCCCCTCTCTTTCCCTCTGTTGTTGTCTCATCCCCTCCTCTCTCTCCCCTCTCTTTCCCTCTGTTGTTGTGTCTCATCCCCTCCTCTCTCTCCCCCTCTTTCCCTCTGTTGTTGTGCCTCATCCCCTCCTCTCTCGCTCCCTCTCTTTCCCTCTGCTGTTGTCACATCCCCTCCTCTCTCTCCCCCTCTCTTTCCCTCTGTTGTTGTCTCATCCCCTCCTCTCTCTCTCCCCCTCTCTTTCCCTCTGTTGTTGTGTCTCATCCCCTCCTCTCTCCCCCTCTTTCCCTCTGTTGTTGTGCCTCATCCCCTCCTCTCTCTCTCCCTCTCTTTCCCTCTGCTGTTGTCTCATCCCCTCCTCTCTCTCTCCCCCTCTCTTTCCCTCTGTTGTTGTGTCTCATCCCCTCCTCTCTCTCCCCCTCTTTCCCTCTGTTGTTGTGTCTCATCCCCTCCTCTCTCTCCCCCTCTTTCCCTCTGTTGTTGTGCCTCATCCCCTCCTGTCTCGCTCCCTCCATCCCTCTCCACTTCCCAGCAACCTGTAGGTTAGGGAGGGACATAATACAGGAGTTCTACAGGTTGCCTTGGCGATGAAGTAAAGTCCCCTCTTCCATAATGGCCTCCATTCATACCTTTGAGAAGGAGAGCGTCAGGAGGGGGGAGACGAGGGCATGAGGGGGTGTACTGTATACTGTATCAACCACAGCCAAAATAAATCTAGGAACAGTGAAAGAAAGAGAGGGGAGAGAGAAGAGCAAAGACCCAGTGAAAGCAGAGGAAGTCCAAGCGATTGAGAGAAACAGCCACTAGATGAAAGCTGTCGTTGTGAAACGTCTAGATGTTCATGATACAGAAACCAGATCCAAACTAATACTGTAACTTGTGTTGTGTAGCGTATTTCAAACGTCTGTTCTGTGCTCTTACTCTCCGGTACAACACAGTTCATGTCTTCAGGCCAGTTTAACTTCAGCCCAGTGTCTCTACATTTTCACTAGCTGCTGTGACAGTGAGTGACGCCGGAGAAAGCCTCTGTCCCAGCTGAGAAAGTGACAGAATCATAATGTGACAAGTATCAGTGAATTAAACATTCAGCCAATAGGACCGGTCAACCCAACACGGAACATACTGTACCTTGGAATATATTCTAATTCAACGTTCACCTCGTGGGACTATTTTCTAGCTGTTCTAGAAAGGGGGGTAGCGACAGCCTATATTCCAGATTCCAGAGAGGGGAGCTGGGGAAGAATGATGACCTCACCTGATTCTCCCTCCTCCTGACCTAGAGCCAGCTTATCACATCAACCTGGAATATGCCTGCCTGCCTGCCTGCCTGCCTACAACTGCAGTCACAGGGGTACAACTACAGTCACACAGGTACAACTACAGTCACACAGGTACAACTATAGTTATAGAGCCAGAATTGCTTAGAAAATCTATCAGTCGTCTTGTCTAAACTTTGGTCATACACTATAAACACTATAAACCCTGACGTACCCACTGTTCTGCTAACACCGCCCTCTCCCTGTTTCTCTGTGTTGTTTTAGCCTTGGTCCAATAGAACTAACACACACTTCAGCCAAGACTCTCACTACTCCAGCTCTGTCTATTTTCTGTCCTCCTCTCCTCCCTTCTGCTGTGCCAGGTCAAGTCTATCCCAGACAGAGGAGAATTGAGAGAGGGATACTGCCTGTATCTAGTGGAGTGGGAGAGAAGGGGAGTAGAGGAGGGGAGAGGGGGAGAGGGGGAGGACAAGACAACTGAACTGAGTCCCTTTTGTTTGACTAACCCGTCCTAGATTCAATTCAATTCAATTCAAGGGCTCTATTGGCATGGGAAACATGTGTTAACATTGCCAAAGCAAGTGAGGTAGATAATATATAAAGTGAAATAAACAATAAAAATTAACAGTAGACATCACACATACAGAAGTTTCAAAACAATAAAGACATTACAAATGTCATATTATATATATATATATATATATATATATATATACAGTGTTTTAACAATGTACAAATGGTAAAGGACACAAGATAAAATAAATAAGCATAGATATGGGTTGTATTTACAATGGTGCGTGTTCTTCACTGGTTGCCCTTTTCTCGTGGCAACAGGTCACAAATCTTGCTGCTGTGATGGCACACTGTGGAATTTCACCCAGTAGATATGGGAGTTTTTCAAAATTGGATTTGTTTTCGAATTCTTTGTGGATCTGTGTAATCTGAGGGAAATATGTCTCTCTAATATGGTCATACATTGGGCAGGAGGTTAGGAAGTGCAGCTCAGTTTCCACCTCATTTTGTGGGCAGTGAGCACATAGCCTGTCTTCTCTTGAGAGCCATGTCTGCCTACGGCGGCCTTTCTCAATAGCAAGGCTATGCTCGCTGAGTCTGTACATAGTCAAAGCTTTCCTTAATTTTGGGTCAGTCACAGTGGTCAGGTATTCTGCCGCTGTGTACTCTCTGTGTAGGGCCAAATAGCATTCTAGTTTGCTCTGTTTTTTTGTTAATTCTTTCCAATGTGTCAAGTAGTTATCTTTTTGTTTTCTCATGATTTGGTTGGGTCTAATTGTGCTGCTGTCCTGGGACTCTGTAGGGTGTGTTTGTGAACAGAGCCCCAGGACCAGCTTGCTTAGGGACTCTTCTCCAGGTTCATCTCTCTGTAGGTGATGGCTTTGTTGTGGAAGGTTTGGGAATCGCTTCCTTTTAGGTGGTTATAGAATTTAACAGCTCTTTTCTGGATTTTGATAATTAGTGGGTATCGGCCTAATTCTGCTCTGCATGCATTATTTGGTGTTCTACGTTGTACACGGAGGATATTTTTGCAGAATTCTGCGTGCAGAGTCTCAATTTGGTGTTTGTCCCATTTTGTGAAGTCTTGGTTGGTGAGCGGACCCCAGACCTCACAACCATAAAGGGCAATGGGCTCTATGACTGATTCAAGTATTTTTATCCAGATCCTAATTGGTATGTTGAAATTTATGTTTCTTTTGATGGCATAGAATGCCCTTCTTGCCTTGTCTCTCAGATTGTTCACAGCTTTGTGGAAGTTACCTGTGGCGCTGATGTTTAGGCCAAGGTATGTATAGTTTTTTGTGTGCTCTAGGGCAACAGTGTCTAGATGGAATTTGTATTTGTGGTCCTGGTGACTGGACCTTTTTTGGAACACCATTATTTTGGTCTTACTGAGATTTACTGTCAGGGCCCAGGTCTGACAGAATCTGTGCATAAGATCTTGTTGCTGCTGTAGGCCCTCCTTGGTTGGTGACAGAAGTACCAGATCATCAGCAAACAGCAGACATTTGACTTCGGATTCTAGCAGGGGGAGGCCGGGTGCTGCAGACTTCTCTAGTGCCCGCGCCAGTTCGTTGATATATTGTTGAAGAGGGTTTTGCATCCCTGTCTAACCCCACGACCCTGTGTGAAGAAATTTGTGTTTTTTGCCAATTTTAACCGCACACTTGTTGTTTGTGTACATGGATTTTATGATGTCGTATGTTTTACCCCCAACACCACTTTCCATCAGTTTGTATAGCAGACCCTCATGCCAAATTGAGTCGAAGGCTTTTTTGAAATCAACAAAGCATGAGAAGACTTTGTCTTTGTTTTGGTATGTTTGGTTGTCAATTAGGGTGTGCAGGGTGAATACATGGTCTGTTGTACGGTAATTTGGTAAAAAGCCAATTTGACATTTGCTCAGTACATTGTTTTCATTGAGGAAATGTACGAGTCTGCTGTTAATGATAATGCAGAGGATTTTCCCAAGGTTACTGTTGACGCATATTCCACGGTAGTTATTGGGGTCAAATTTGTCTCCACTTTTGTGGATTGGGGTGATCAGTCCTTGGTTCCAAATACTGGGGAAGATGCCAGAGCTAAGGATGATGTTAAAGAGTTTTAGTATAGCCAATTGGAATTTGTTGTCTGTATATTTGATCATTTCATTGAGGATACCATCAACACCAAAGGCCTTTTTGGGTTGGAGGGTTTTTATTTTGCCCTGTAACTCATTCAATGTAATTGGAGAACCAAGTGGGTTCTGGTAGTCTTTAATAGTTGATTCTAAGATCTGTATTTGATCATGTATATGTTTTTGCTCTTTATTCTTTGTTATAGAGCCAAAAAGATTGGAGAAGTGGTTTACCCATACATCTCCATTTTGGATAGATAATTCTTTGTGTTGTTGTTTGTTTAGTGTTTTCCAATTTTCCCAGAAGTGGTTAGAGTCTATGGATTCTTCAATTACATTGAGCTGATTTCTGACGTGCTGTTCCTTCTTTTTCCGTAGTGTATTTCTGTATTGTTTTAGTGATTCACCATAGTGAAGGCGTAGACTCAGGTTTTCCGGGTCTCTATGTTTTTGGTTGGACAGGTTTCTCAATTTCTTTCTTAGATTTTTGCATTCTTCATCAAACCATTTGTCATTGTTGTTAATTTTCTTCGGTTTTCTATTTGAGATTTTTAGATTTGATAGGGAGGCTGAGAGGTCAAATATACTGTTAAGATTTTCTACTGCTAAGTTTACACCTTCACTATTACAGTGGAACGTTTTACCCAGGAAATTGTCTAAAGGGGATTGAATTTGTTGTTGCCTAATTGTTTTTTGGTAGGTTTCCAAACTGCATTCCTTCCATCTATAGCATTTCTTAATGTTACTCATTTCCTTTGGCTTTGATGCCTCATGATTGAGTATTGCTCTGTTTAAGTAGACTGTGATTTTGCTGTGGTCTGATAGGGGTGTCAGTGGGCTGACTGTGAACGCTCTGAGAGACTCTGGGTTGAGGTCAGTGATAAAGTAGTCTACAGTACTACTGCCAAGAGATGAGCTATAGGTGTACCTACCATAGGAGTCCCCTCGAAGCCTCCTAGATCTCTCTCTCTCCCCACGTCTCCATCTCTCTCTCTCTCTCCCCACGTCTCCATCTCTCTCTCTCTCCCCACGTCTCCATCTCTTTCTCTCTCCCCACGTCTCCATCTCTCTCTCTCTCCCCACATCTCCATCTCTCTCTCTCCCCACGTCTCCATCTCTTTCTCTCTCCCCCTCCATCTCCATCTCTCTTTCTCTCTCCCCACGTCTCCATCTCTTTCTCTCTCCCCGTCTCCATCTCTTTCTCTCTCCCCACGTCTCCATCTCTTTCTCTCTCCCCACGTCTCCATCTCTCTCTCTCTCCCCACGTCTCCATCTCTTTCTCTCTCCCCACGTCTCCATCTCTTTCTCTCTCCCCTCGTCTCCATCTCTTTCTCTCTCCCCACATCTCCATCTCTCTCTCCCCACGTCTCCATCTCTCTCTCTCCCCCCGTCTCCATCTCTCTCTCCATCTCCATCTCTCTCCCCCCACGTCTCCATCTCTCTCTCCCCCACGTCTCCATCTCTCTCTCCCCCACGTCTCCATCTCTCTCTCTCCCCTCCACTCTCTCCATCTCCATCTCTCTCCCCCCACCTCTCCATCTCTCTCTCCCCACCGTCTCCATCTCTCTCTCTCCCCACGTCTCCATCTCTCTCTCTCCCCCCACCTCTCCATCTCTCTCTCTCCCCCCCCTCTCCATCTCTCTCTCCCCCCTCCATCTCTCCATCTCTCTCTCTCTCCCCCACGTCTCTATCTCTCTCTCTCCCACATCTCTCCATCTCTCTCTCTCTCCCCACCTCTCCATCTCTCTCTCTCCCCCACGTCTCCATCTCTCTCTCCCCCACCTCTCCATCTCACTCTCTCCCCACGTCTCCATCTCTCTCCATCTCTCTCCCCACCTCCATCTCTCTCTCTCCCCACATCTCCATCTCATCCACTCTCTCCATATCTCTCTCTCCCCACATCTCCATCTCTCTCTCTCCCCACCTCTCCATCTCTCTCTCTCCCCCACCTCTCCATCTCTCTCTCTCCCCACCTCTCCATCTCTCTCTCTCCCCCCATCTCTCCATCTCTCCATCTCTCTCTCTCCATCTCTCTCCCCCCACCTCTCCATCTCTCTCTCCCCCCACCTCTCCATCTCTCTCTCTCCCCCCCACCTCTCCATCTCTCTCTCTCCCCATGTCTCCATCTCTCTCTCTCCCCCACCTCTCCATCTCTCTCTCCCCCACCTCTCCATCTCTCTCTCTCCCCACCTCTCCATCTCTCTCTCTCCCCACCTCTCCATATCTCTCTCTCCCCCACCTCTCCATCTCTCTCTCCCCCACCTCTCCATCTCTCTCTCTCCATATCCCTCCCCACCTCTCCATCTCTCTCTCTCCTCCCCACCTCTCCATCTCTCTCTCTCTCTCTCCACATATCCATCTCTCTCTCCCCCCGTCTCCATCTCTCTCTCTCCCCACGTCTCCATCTCTTTCTCTCTCCCCCACGTCTCCATCTCTCTCTCTCTCCCCACGTCTCCATCTCTCTCTCTCTCCCCACGTCTCCATCTCTTTCTCTCTCCCCACATCTCCATCTCTCTCTCCCCACGTCTCCATCTCTCTCTCCCCCGTCTCCATCTCTCTCTCTCCCCCGTCTCCATCTCTCTCTCTCCCCACGTCTCCATCTCTCTCTCTCCCCCACGTCTCCATCTCTCTCTCCCCACGTCTCCATCTCTCTCTCTCTCCCCGTCTCCATCTCTCTCTCTCCCCCGTCTCCATCTCTCTCTCTCCCCCGTCTCCATCTCTCTCTCCCCCACGTCTCAAACTCTCTCTCTCCCCCACGTCTCCATCTCTCTCCTCCGTCTCCATCTCTCTCTCTCCCCACGTCTCTCCATCTCTCTCTCCCTCTCCCCCACCTCTCCATCTCTCTCTCTCTCTCCCCACCTCTCTCTCTCCCCACCTCTCTCTCTCTCTCTCCCCCCACCTCTCCATATCTCTCTCTCTCTCCCCACCTCTCCATATCTCTCTCTCTCTCCCCACCTCTCTCTCTCTCCCCCCCACCTCTCCATCTCTCTCTCTCCCCACCTCTCCATCTCTCTCTCTCCCCCACTTCTCCATCTCTCTCTCCCCACCTCTCCATATCTCTCTCTCTCCCCACCTCTCCATCTCTCTCTCTCTCTCCCCACCTCTCTTTCTCCCCACCTCTCCATCTCTCTCTCTCCCCACCTCTCCATCTCTCTCTCTCCCCATGTCTCCATCTCTCTCTCTCTCTCTCCCCACCTCTCCATATCTCTCTCCCCACCTATCCATATATCTCTCTCTCCCCACGTCTCCATTTCTCCTTTCCCCCACCTCTCCATCTCTCTCTCCCCACCTCTCCATCTCTCTCTCTCCCCACGTCTCCATCTCTCTCTCTCTCTCCCATCTCTCTCTCTCCCCACCCCACCTCTCCATATCTCTCTCTCTCTCCCCATGTCTCCATCTCTCTCTCTCCCCACATCTCCATCGCTCTTTCTCTCCCCACCTCTCCATCTCTCTCTCTCCCACACCTCTCCATATCTCTCTCTCTCTCTCCCACCTCTCCATAACTCTCTCTCTCCCCCCACCTCTTCTTCTCTCTCTCTCCCCCACCTCTCCATATCTCTCTCCCCCACCTCTCCATCTCTCTCTCTCCCCACCTCTCCCCATCTCTCTCTCTCCCCCCACGTCTCCATCTCTCTCTCTCCCCCACGTCTCCATCTCTCTCTCTCCCCATGTCTCCATCTCTCTCTCTCCCCCCATCCTCTCTCTCCCCACCTCTCCATCTCTCTCTCCCCACCTCTCCTCTCTCTCTCTCTCCCACACCTCTCCATCTCTCTCTCTCCCCCACACCTCTCCATCTCTCTCTCTCCCCACGTCTCCATCTCTCTCTCTCCCCCACCTCTCCATCTCTCTCTCTCCCCCCACCTCTCCATCTCTCTCTCTCCCCCCGTCTCCATTTCTCTCTCTCCCCCACGTCTCCATCTCTCTCTCCCCCACCTCTCCATCTCCATCTCTCTCTCTCCCCACATCTCCATCTCTCTCTCTCCCCCCACCTCTCCATCTCTCTCTCCCCCCACCTCTCCCCCTCTCCCCACCTCTCCATCTCTCTCTCTCCCCACCTCTCCATCTCTCTCTCTCCCCCCACCTCTCCATATCTCTCTCTCTCCCCACCTCTCTCCTCTCTCTCCCCACCTCTCCATCTCTCTCTCTCTCCCTCTCCCCCACCTCTCCATCTCTCTCTCTCTCCCCTCTCCCCACCTCTCCATCTCTCTCTCTCCCCACCTCTCCATCTCTCTCTCTCCCCACCTCTCCATCTCTCTCTCTCCCCACCTCTCCATATCTCTCTCTCTCCCCCACCTCTCCATCTCTCTCTCTCTCTCTCCCCACCTCTCCATCTCTCTCTCCCACCTCTCCATCTCTCTCTCTCCCCACCTCTCCATCTCTCTCTCCCCACCCCCACCTCTCCATCTCTCTCTCTCTCCCCACCTCTCCATCTCTCTCTCCCCCACCTCTCCATATCTCTCTCTCTCTATCTCTCTCTCTCCCCACGTCTCCATCTCTCTCTCTCCCCACCTCTCCATATCTCTCTCCCCCACCTCTCCATCTCTCTCCCCCACCTCTCCATCTCTCTCTCTCCCCCACCTCTCCATCTCTCTCTCCTACATCTCCATCTCTCTCTCCCCCACGTCTCCATCTCTCTCTCTCTCTCCCATCTCTCTCTCTCTCCCCTCTCCATCTCTCTCTCTCTCTCCCCACCTCTCTCTCTCTCCCCGTCTCCATCTCTCTCTCTCCCCACATCTCCATCTCTCTCTCTCCCCACCTCTCCATCTCTCTCTCTCCCACACCTCTCCATATCTCTCTCTCCCCACCTCTCCACAACTCTCTCTCTCCCCCACCTCTTCTTCTCTCTCTCCCCATGTCTCCATCTCTTTCTCTCTCCCCACGTCTCCATCTCTCTCTCCCCACGTCTCCATCTCTCTCTCCCCCACGTCTCCATCTCTCTCTCTCTCCCCACGTCTCCATCTCTCTCTCCCCACGTCTCCATCTCTCTCTCCTCTCCCCACCTCTCCATCTCTCTCTCTCCCCACCCCCACCTCTCTCTCTCTCTCTCTCCCCCACCTCCCCATCTCTCTCTCTCCCCACGTCTCCATCTCTCTCTCTCCCACCTCCATCTCTCTCTCCCCCACATCCTCTCCTCTCTCTCCCCATCCATCTCTCTCTCTCCCCCACCTCTCCATCTCTCTCTCTCCCCACCTCTCCATCTCTCTCCCCCATCTCCTCTCCCCCCCACCTCTCCATCTCTCTCCCCCCACCTCTCCATCTCTCTCTCTCCCCCCACCTCTCCATCTCTCTCTCTCTCCCCACCTCTCCATCTCTCTCTCTCCCCACCTCTCTCACCTCTCCCTCTCCCCCACCTCTCCATCTCTCTCTCTCCCCACCTCTCCATATCTCTCTCCCCCACCTCTCCATATCTCTCTCTCTCCCCTCCACTCTCTCCCCCCACTCTCCATCTCTCTCCCCACCTCTCCATCTCTCTCTCTCCCCACCTCTCCATCTCTCTCTCCCCCCTCCTCCATCTCCATCCCATCTCCATCTCTCTCTCCCCACCTCTCCATCTCTCTCTCTCTCCCCACCTCTCCATCTCTCTCTCCCCCACCTCTCCATATATCTCTCTCTCCCCACGTCTCCATCTCTCTCTCCCCCACCTCTCCATCTCTCTCTCTCCCCCCACCTCTCCATCTCTCTCTCTCCCCCACCTCTCCATCTCTCTCTCTCTCCCCGTCTCCATCTCTCTCTCTCTCCCCCCTCTCCATCTCTCTCTCTCCCCACCTCTCCATATCTCTCTCTCTCCCCACGTCTCCATCTCTCTCTCTCCCGTCTCCATCTCCATCGTCTCCATCTCTCTCTCTCCCCCACCTCTCCATCTCTCTCTCCCCACACTCTCTCCATCTCTCTCCTCCCCACGTCTCTCTCTCCCCACCTCTCCATCTCTCTCTCTCTCCCCCCACCTCTTCTTCTCTCTCTCTCCCCTCTCCTCCCCATATCTCCATCTCTCTCCCCTCCCCTCTCCATCTCTCTCTCTCTCCCCACCTCTCCATCTCGCCACCTCTCTCTCTCTCTCTCTCCCCACCTCTCGCTCTCTCTCTGCCCCAAAGTGATCTCAGAGCAGCTGTCTCTTTCTGATCTCCCTCCACCCTGCTCTCCATTCACTATTTCACAAACTCCCTGCCTTCCCATTCTACTTCTTTCTCTTTTCAACTCCCTCTCTTTAGCTCATTTTACCAGACGGGCTCCACACACACACACACACACACACACACACACACACACACAAACACACACACACACATGCAGACACAGACAAACACACACACACACACACACACACACACAAACACACACACACACACACACACACACACACACACACACACACACACACACCTCCATCTCTCTCCCCAGGTAATCAAAAGCGCCTTGAGTTCACTTCCAAGCTGACACGGGAGTCGCGGTGAAAGTAACCTAGGTAACCCAGGCATGAGCGACTCTGACCTTAACCCCCTGAGTGGTCTCCATGACAAAGAGGTGTAGTTAGGTGGACAAGACAACCAATCCCCTCTGGGTGGGTGGAGGTGACGCACACTAACCTGCTAGTGCGTCACAGGACTGGGACTCCAAGGAGACCAATCCTATGTCTCCAATGACCTTTGAGATCTGACTAGGGGTTAGTGGTGGACTAACAGAGAACACTACCATACTGTAGGTCTGACTAGGGGTTAGTGGTGGACTAACAGAGAACACTACCATACTGTAGGTCTGACTAGGGGTTAGTGGTGGACTAACAGAGAACACTACCATACTGTAGGTCTGACTAGGGGTTAGTGGTGGACTAACAGAGAACACTACCATACTGTAGGTCTGACTAGGGGTTAGTGGTGGACTAACAGAGAACACTACCATACTGTAGGTCTGACTAGGGGTTAGTGGTGGACTAACAGAGAACACTACCATACTGTAGGAACACAGGGGTCTGACTAGGGGTTAGTGGTGGACTAACAGAGAACACTACCATACTGTAGGTCTGACTAGGGGTTAGTGGTGGACTAACAGAGAACACTACCATACTGACACGGGAGTCGCGGTGAAAGTAACCTAGGTAACCCAGGCATGAGGAACAGGGGTCTGACTAGGGGTTAGTGGTGGACTAACAGAGAACACTACCATACTGTGGAGGTCTGACTAGGGGTTAGTGGTGGACTAACAGAGAACACTACCATACTGTAGGTCTGACTAGGGGTTAGTGGTGGACTAACAGAGAACACTACCATACTGTAGGTCTGACTAGGGGTTAGTGGTGGACTAACAGAGAACACTACCATACTGTAGGTCTGACTAGGGGTTAGTGGTGGACTAACAGAGAACACTACCATACTGTAGGTCTGACTAGGGGTTAGTGGTGGACTAACAGAGAACACTACCATACTGTAGGTCTGACTAGGGGTTAGTGGTGGACTAACAGAGAACACTACCATACTGTAGGTCTGACTAGGGGTTAGTGGTGGACTAACAGAGAACACTACCATACTGTAGGTCTGACTAGGGGTTAGTGGTGGACTAACAGAGAACACTACCATACTGTAGGTCTGACTAGGGGTTAGTGGTGGACTAACAGAGAACACTACCATACTGTAGGTCTGACTAGGGGTTAGTGGTGGACTAACAGAGAACACTACCATACTGTAGGTCTGACTAGGGGTTAGTGGTGGACTAACAGAGAACACTACCATACTGTAGGTCTGACTAGGGGTTAGTGGTGGACTAACAGAGAACACTACCATACTGTAGGTCTGACTAGGGGTTAGTGGTGGACTAACAGAGAACACTACCATACTGTAGGTCTGAGTAGGGGTTAGTGGTGGACTAACAGAGAACACTACCATACTGTAGGTCTGACTAGGGGTTAGTGGTGGACTAACAGAGAACACTACCATACTGTAGGACCACAGGGGTCTGATTTAAGCTGCCGTCATCGCTGACATCACAGATGTCTTTGCAGTAACGGGCTTCAACACGACTGTGACATTTAACCTCCTCTCCCCGTGACACTGCCACAACACTCAGGGTCACTCTCTCCTCTCCTCCACCTCTCTTCTCATCCACCTTTCTTCTCCTCCACCTCTCTCCCTCTCTTCTCCTCCACGTCTCTTCCTCTCCTCTCTCCCTCTCTTCTCCTCCACCTCTCTCCCTCTCCTCTCCTCCACCTCTCTCCCTCTCTTCTCCTCCACCTCTCTCCCTCTCTTCTCCTCCACCTCTCTCCCACTCTCTCCCTCTCCTCTCTCCTTCTCTTCTCCTCCACCTCTCCCTCTCTTCTCCTCCACCTTTCTCAGTCTCTTCTCCTCCACCTCTCTCCCTCTCTTCTACTCCACCTCTCTTCTCCTCCACCTCTCTCCCTCTCCTCTCTCCCTCTTTCTCCTCCACCTCTCTCCCCCACCTCTCTCCCTCTCTTCTCCTCCACCTCTCTCCCTCTCTTCGCCACCACTCTCCCTCTCTTCTTCTCCACCTCTCTCCCTCTCTTCGCCACCACTCTCCCTCTCTTCTCCTCCACCTCTCTCCCTCTCTTCGCCACCACTCTCCCTCTCTTCTCCTCCACCTCTCTCCCTCTCTTCGCCACCACTCTCCCTCTCTTCTTCTCCACCTCTCTCCCTCTCTTCTCCTCCACCTCTCTTCCTCTCTTCTCCTCCACCTCTCTTCCTCTCCTCTCTCCCTGTCCTCTCTCCCTCTCTTCTCCACCTCTCTCCCTCTCTTCTTCTCCACCTCTCTCCCTCTCTTCTCTTCTCTTCCTCTCTCTCTCCCTCTCTTCTCCACCTCCCTCCCTCTCCTCCACCTCTCTCCCTCTCTTCTCCTCCACCTCTCCCCTCTCTTCTCCCACCTCTCCCTCTCTTCTTCTCCACCTCTCTCCCTCTCTTCTCCTCCACCTCTCTTCCTCTCTTCTCCTCCACCTCTCTTCCTCTCCTCTCTCCCTGTCCTCTCCCCTCTCTTCTCCACCTCTCTCTCCCTCTCTTCTTCTCCACCTCTCTCCCTCTCTTCTCCTCCACCTCTCTTCCTCTCTCTCCCTCTCTTCTCCACCTCCCTCCCTCTCCTCCACCTCTCTCCCTCTCTTCTCCTCCACCTCTCTCCCTCTCTTCTCCACTGTACTCTCCCTAATTCTCCTCCACCTCTCTTCTCCACCTCTCTCCCTCTCTTCTCCTCCACTTCTCTCCCTCTCCTCCACTGCTCTCCCTCTCCTCCACCTCTCCCTCTCCTCCAACTCTCTAATATCACTATAGTATAATATCACTGTAGTATAATATCACTATAGTATAATATCACTGTAGTATAATATCACTATAGTATAATATCACTGTAGTATAATATCACTATAGTATAATATCACTATATATAATATTACTATAGTATAGTATCACTATATAATCATATAATATCACTGTAGTATAATATAATATCACTATATATAATATCACTATAGTATATTATCACTATAGTATAATATAATATCACTATATAATAATATAATATCACTATAGTATAATATAATACCACTATAGTATAATATGATATCACTATAATATAATATAATATCACTATAGTATAATATCACTATATAATAATATAATATCACTATAGTATAATATCACTATATATAATATTACTATAGTATAGTATCACTATATAATAATATAATATCACTGTAGTATAGTATCACTATAATATAATAATATCACTATAGTATAGTATCACTATATAATAATATCACTATAGTATAATATAATATCACTATATATAATATCACTATAGTATATTATCACTATAGTATAATACAATATCACTATAGTATATTATCACTATATAATAATATAATATCACTATAGTATAATATAATATCACTATATATAATATCACTATAGTATATTATCACTATATTATAATATAATATCACTATATATAATATCACTATAGTATATTATCACTATAGTATAATATCACTATAGTATAATATAATATCATTATATAATAATATAATATCACTGTAGTACAGTATCACTATAATATAATATAATATCACTATAGTATAGTATCACTATATAATAATATAATATCACTATAGTATAATATAATATCACTATATATAATATCACTATAGTATATTATCACTATAGTATAATATAATATCACTATATATAATATCACTATAGTATATTATCACTATAGTATAATATAATATCACTATAGTATAGTATCACTATATAATAATATAATATCACTATAGTATAATATAATATCACTATATATAATATCACTATAGTATATTATCACTATAGTATAATATAATATCACTATATATAATATCACTATAGTATATTATCACTATAGTATAATATCACTATAGTATAATATAATATCATTATATAATAATATAATATCACTATAGTATAGTATAATATTACTATAGTATTGCTATAGTACAATATCACTATAAGATAATAGAATATTACTATATATAATTTCACTATATAATAATATAATATCATTATATAATAATATAATATCACTTTATATAATATCACAATAGTATAATATCACTATAGTATAATATCACTATAGTATAATATAATATCAGTGTATAATAATATAATATCACTTTAGTATAATATAATATCACTATAGTATAATATAATATCACTATACTATAATATAATATCACTACAGTATAATATCACCCCAGGGCAGTGATTTGGGACATTGCCCTGTGTAGGGGGTTGTCTTTCAGATGGGATGATACACTGGTGTCCTGACTCTCTGTGGTCACTAAAGATCCCCTGACACGTATTGTAAGAGGAGGGGTGTTAACCCTGGTGTCCTGTCTAAATTCACAATCTGGCCCTCATACCATCAGTCACCTAATCATCTCCCCTGTAACTATTCTACCTCATCTGCTGTCTCTAACGCTGAATGATCGACTATGAAAAGCCAACTGACATTTACTCCTGAGGTGCAGACCTGTTCCACCCTCTACAACCACTGTGATTATAATTATTTGACCCTGCTAGTCATCTATGAACGTTTGAACATCTTGGCCACGTACTGTTATAATCTCCATCCGGCACAGCCAGAAGAGGACTGGCCACCCCTCAGAGCCTGGTTCCTCTAGGTTTCTTCCTACGTTCCTGCCTTTCTAGGGAGTTTTTCCTAGCCACCGTGCTTCTACACCTGCATTGCTTGCTGTTTGGGGTTTTAGGCTGGGTTTCTGTATAAGCACTTTGTGACATCAGCTGATGTAAAAAAGGGCTTTATATAAATACATTTAATTGATTGACTAAGCTGGTAAAATAAGTGTTAAATTAAATAGCATAATATAATAACACTAGCCTAGAACTAACGATAACCCATATTATTCATAACTCACTCATTACCACATCACCCTAACAGACACACGACCACAGCTCAGCTCTAGAGAACAAGTACACAAATAGTTCCTGTATTATGAAGTACAGTGCAGCTTTATCTTGTGTTAATGTGCAGGAATAATTGTAAAGTGTAAATATATATAAAGAAAAGCATACCTTTACCTTTCAGTCATATTTCTTGAAAACCATTCTGTCCTACAGATGTCCAATACCGGTCAATGCCTCTAATAGCTACAGAACCCAACACATCTCTTAGCATCTGTCTTGTAGACATACTGTATCGGATCTCATAGGTTCAGACGAATTAACAACACGGGGCCACTCCTCTGAGACATGCAAACAAACAGCCCCTATCCATGTTAATGAGGCTTCATTAAACACACACATACTGTATGTGCATACGCACACACATACACACACACACACACACACACACACACACACACAAGCCATAGAACACATTGATATTCTCTAAGCACACTGTGCTACATCTGGACTCTTCAGATCGATAGAGAGGGAGAGAGGGAGAGGAGGAGAGGGGAGAGAGAGGGGAAGACATGGAGAGAGAGAGACAGGGAGAGGGAGAGGAGGAGAGGGGGAGAGAGAGACAGGAAGAGAGGGAGAGGGGGAGAGAGAGAGGGGGAGAGAGAGAGGGGAAGACATGGAGAGAGGGAGACAGGGAGAGGGAGAGGAGGAGAGGGGGAGAGAGAGACAGGAAGAGAGGGAGAGGGGGAGAGAGAGAGGGGGAAGACATTGAGAGAGGGAGACAGGGAGAGGGAGAGGAGGAGAGGGGGAGAGAGAGACAGGAAGAGAGGGAGAGGGGGGGGGAGGGAAGGGGGAGACATGGAGAGAGGGGAAGACATGGAGAGAGGGAGAGAGGGAGAGGGAGAGGAGGAGAGGGGGGGGGAGAGAGAGAGGGAAGGAGAGGGGAGAGGGAGGGGGAGAGAGAGGGGAAGACATGGAGAGAGGGAGACAGGGAGAGGGGGAGAGAGAGGGGAGACATGGAGAGAGGGAGGCAGGGAGAGGGAGAGGAGGAGAGGGAGACAGGAAGAGAGGGAGAGGGGGAGAGAGAGAGGGGGAGAGAGAGAGGGGGAAGACATGGAGAGGGGAGACAGGGAGAGGGAGAGGAGGAGAGGGGGAGAGAGAGAGGGGAAGACATGGAGAGAGGGAGACAGGGAGAGGGAGGAGGAGGAGAGAGAGGGAGAAGACATGGAGAGAGGGAGACAGGGAGAGGGAGAGGAGGAGAGGGGGAGAGAGAGAGGGGAAGACATGGAGAGAGGGAGAGGGGAGAGGGAGAGGAGGAGAGGGGGAGAGAGAGAGACAGGAAGAGAGGGAGACAGGGAGGGAAGGGAGGAGAGACAGGAAGAGAGGGAGAGGGGAGAGGGAGAGGGGAGAGAGAGAGACAGGAAGAGAGGGAGACAGGGAAAGGGAGAGGGAGAGAGAGAGAGACAGGAAGAGAGGGAGAGGGGGAGAGAGAGACAGGAAGAGAGGGAGAGGAAAATGAATTGACAAAAGAACATTAGAGAGGTAAGAGAACAGGAGTCACTCAAAGGACAACTGTGTGTGTGTGTGTGTGTGTGTGTGTGTGTGTGTGTGTGTGTGTGTGTGTGTGTGTGTGTGTGTGTGTGTGTGTGTGTGGCTACATACTTTAGGTAGCGGGGAAAGCCAAAGTTGAATGAAAACAAACTCAGCTGTTTAAAATTACTCTTAACCTGTGTGTGTGTGTGTGTGTGTGTTACCCAAAAGGTCAGTTTAGGGTTTCCCCATAGCTCACAGAGACTCTCTTTCCCTCCCTCTCCCTCTCACTGTCAGTCTAGGCATGCTATATAATATCACACTGGAGATACTGTATGAGTGTTTATACAGCCTTGTGCTACAGCTTACCGAAAGAGAGAGACCCTAAATTAATAAAATCCTTGACTATGTAGACTCGGTGAAATAGCCTTGCTATTGAGAGAGGCTGCCAAAGGCAGATCTGGCACTCAAGAGAAGACAGGCTATGTGCTCACTGCCCACAAAATGAGGTGGAAACTGAGCTGCACTTCCTAACCTCCTGCCCAATGTATGACCATATTAGAGACATATATTTCCCACAAATCATATAGACCCACAAATCATTTGAAAACAAATCAGGCATTGATAAACTCCCATATCTGTTATGAGAAATACCACAGTGTGCCATCACAGCAGCCAGATGTGTGTCCCGTTGCCATGAGAAAGGGGCAACCAGAGGAACACAAACAACATTGTAACATGTAATAAATAAATGGTGTATAAACCACTTCTCAATCTTTTTGTCTCTATTACAAAGAACAAAACAGCAAAAACATCTACAGTTGAAGTCAGAACTTTACAGGTTGTCATTAAAGTCATTCAACCTCCTTTTTCAACCACTCCACAAATGTATTGTTAACAAACTATAGTTTTGGTAAGTCAGTCAGGACATCTACTGTGTGCATGACACAAGTCATTTTTCCAACAATTGTTTAGACAGATTATTTCACTTATAATTCACTGTATCATAATTCCAGTGGGTCAGAAGTTTACATACACTAAATTGACTGTGCCTTTAAACAGCTTGGAAAATTCCAGAAAATTATGTCATGGCTTTAGAAGCTTCTGATAGGCTAATTGACATCATTTGAGTCAATTGGAGGTGTACATGTGGATGTATTTCAAGGCCTACCTTCAAACTCAGTGCCTCTTTGCTTGACATCATGGGAAAATCAAAAGAAATCAGCCAAGATCTCAGAAAAATAATTGTCGACCTCCACAAGTCTGGTTCATCCTTGGGAGCAATTTCCAAATGCCTGAAGGTACTACGTTCATCTGTACAAACAATAGTATGCAAGTATAAACACCATGGGACCACGCAGCCGACATACCACTCAGGAAGGAGACGCGTTCTGTCTCCTAGAAATTAATGTACTTTGGTGCAAAAAGTGCAAATCAATCCCAGAACAACAGCAAAGGACCTTGTGAAGATGCTGGAGGGAACAGGTACAAAAGTATCTATATCCACAGTAAAACGAGTCCTATATCGACATAACCTGAAAGGCCGCTCAGCAAGGAAGAAGCCACTGATCCAAAACCGCCATAAAAAAGCCAGACTACAGTTGGCAACTGCACATGGGGACAAAGATGGTACTTTTTGAAGAAATGTCCTCTGGTCTGATGAAACAAAAATAGAACTGTTTGGCCATAATGACCATCATTATGTTTGGAGGAAAAAGGGGGAGGCTTGCAAGCCGAAGAACACCATCCCAACCGTTGAGCAAGGGGGTGGCAGCATCATGTTGTGGGGGTGCTTTGCTGCAGGAGGGACTGGTGCACTTCACAAAATAGATGGCATCATGAGGAGGAAAATTATGTGGATATATTGAAGCAACATCTCAAGACATCAGTCAGGAAGTTAAAGCTTGGTCGCAAATGGGTCTTCCAAATGAACAATGACCACAAGCATACTTCCAAAGTTGTGGCAAAATGGCTTAAGGACAACAAAGTCAAGGTATTGGAGTGGCCATCACAAAGCCCTGACCTCAATCCTATAGAAAATGTGTGGGCACAACTGAAAAAGTGTGGGCGAGCAAGGAGGCCTACAAACCTGACTCAGTTACACCAGCTCTGCCAGGAGGAATGGGCCAAAATTCACCCAACTTATTGTGGGAAGCTTGTGGAAGGCTACTCGAAATGTTTGACCCAAGTTAAACAATTTAAAGGCAATGCTACCAAATACTAATTGAGTGTATGTAAACTTCTGACCCACTGGGAATGTGATGAAAGAAATAAAGGATGAAAAAAATCATTCTCTCTACTATTATTCTGACATTTCACATTTTTAAAATAAAGTGGTGATCCTAACTGACCTAACTCCTCTCCGTCTCTCCTTTCTATATCCCTTCTACCTCTCTCTTTCCCTCTCTCCTCCTCTCTGTCCCTTCTACCTCTCTCTTTCCCTCTCTCCTCCTCCTCTCTGTCCCTTCTACCTCTCTCTTTCCCCCTCCTCCTCCTCTCTGTCCCTTCTACCTCTCTCTTTCCCTCTCTCCTCCTCCTCTCTGTCCCTTCTACCTCTCTCTTTCCCCCCCCCCTCCTCCTCCTCTCTGTCCCTTCTACCTCTCTCTTCCCTCTCTCCTCCTCCTCTGTCCCTTCTACCTCTCTCTTTCCCTCTCTCCTTCTCTCTCTCCTCTCCTCTCTGTCCCTTCTACCTCTCTCTCCCCCTCTCTGTCCCTTCTCTCTGTCCCTTCCCCTCTCTCCTCCTCCTCTCTGTCCCTTCTACCTCTCTCTTTCCCCCTTCTACTCCTCTGTCCCTTCCCTCTCTCTGTCCCTTCTACCTCTCTCCTCCCTCTCTCTCCTCCATCTCTCTCTCTCTCCCCTTCTCCTTTCTCTCCCATTCCCTCTCTATCCCTTCTCTCCTCTCTCTTTCCCTCTCTCCATCCTCCTTTCTCTCTATCTCCTCTCTCTCTCCTCCTCTCTGTCCTTCCATCTCTCTTTCTCTCTCCCCTCTCTGTCCCATTCTCTTTCTCTCTCCATCTCTCTTCCCTCTTTCTCCTCCATCTCCTCCTCTCTGTCCTTCTCTCTCTCTCTCTCCTCTCTGTCCTCTCTCTCTCTCTCTCTCTCTCTCTCTCCTCTCTCTCTCTCTCTCTCTCTCTCTCTCTCTTTCCATCTCTCCTCCTCTCTGTCCCTTCTACCTCTCTCTGTCCCTTCTACCTCTCTCTGTCCCTTCTACCTCTCTCTTTCCATCTCTCTCTGTCCCTTCTACCTCTCTTTAGTGGTTAAAGAAATGTAGTATAACATTTAAAATGTTACATAAGCTATGTACAGTGTTGTTTTAATGTGCAAATAGTAGAATGAACTAATGACAGGGGGAAATAAATATTTACATTGGCGTTTCTGAGCCACTGGTTGACCTTTCCTTGCCAGGTCACAAAGCACACTGCGTTATTTCACCTAACAGACACGAGAGTTCCCCCCAAAAATGTTGTGTTTGAATTCTATGTGAGTTTGTGTAATTTGAGGGAAATATTTGTCTCTTATATGGTCGTACATTTGGCAGGAGGTTAGAAACTCT
>NC_056438.1:12883043-12898043 GCF_018296145.1 Oncorhynchus tshawytscha | reverse complement strand
AGACAGGGAGAAAGATATATATATATTAGTAGTTGAGAAGGGATAGAGACAGGGAGAAAGAGAGAGATATATATATATTAGTAGCTGAGAAGGGATAGAGACAGTGAGAGAGAGAGAGATATATATATTAGTAGTTGAGAAGGGATAGAGACAGGGAGAAAGAGAGATATATATATATTAGTAGCTGAGAAGGGATAGAGACAGGGAGAAAGAGAGAGATATATACATTAGTAGCTGAGAAGGGATAGAGACAGTGAGAAAGAGAGAGATATATACATTAGTAGTTGAGAAGGGATAGAGACAGGGAGAAAGAGAGATATATATATATTAGTAGCTGAGAAGGGATAGAGACAGGGAGAAAGAGAGAGATATATACATTAGTAGCTGAGAAGGGATAGAGACAGTGAGAAAGAGAGAGATATATACATTAGTAGCTGGGAAGGGATAGAGACAGGGAGAAAGAGAGAGATATATATATATTAGTAGCTGAGAAGGGATAGAGACAGGGAGAAAGATATATATATATTAGTGGCTGAGAAGGATAGAGACAGGGAGGAAGAGAGATATATATATATTAGTAGCTGAGAAGGGATAGAGACAGGGAGGAAGAGAGATATATATATTAGTAGCTGAGAAGGGATAGAGACAGGGAGAAAGAGATATATATATATATATTAGTAGCTGGGATAGAGACAGGGAGAAAGATATATATATATATATATATTAGTAGCTGAGAAGGGATAGAGACAGGGAGAAAGAGAGAGAGAGAAATATATATTAGTAGCTGAGAAGGGATAGAGACAGGGAGAAAGAGAGAGATATATACATTAGTAGCTGAGAAGGGATAGAGACAGGGAGAAAGAGAGAGATATATATATTAGTAGCTGAGAAGGGATAGAGACAGGGAGGAAGAGAGAGATATATATATTAGTAGCTGAGAAGGGATAGAGACAGGGAGGAAGAGAGAGAGATATATATATTAGTAGCTGAGAAGGGATAGAGACAGGGAGGAAGAGAGAGATATATATATTAGTAGCTGAGAAGGGATAGAGACAGGGAGAAAGAGAGATAGATATATATAAGTAGCTGAGAAGGGATAGAGACAGGGAGAAAGAGAGAGAGAGATATTAGTAGGTGTGGAATTCTAGTCCTGGAGGGTAGGGAAGAGCCCCAGCCTGGCTGAACTCTGTCTTGGAGCGAGGGAAGGAGGGAGAGAGAGAGTCAGAGAAAGAGAGAGTGGGATAAATGTTTCTCCCACACACACATGTGACCCTGGCGCAACAGCAAGCAAACAACCCGACCTGAAAATAAATAGGGGGACAGGGGTTGGATGAGAAAAAAATACAAATCTGTGGTGTTCCGGAACAGAACAGTTCTTTTCAATCTTGAGAACCAGTTACCAGTTAGTTACTTTTTGTTCCAAAAAATACCTAATATTTAGTATATAATTATGTTATTCTGTAAAATATACCTAATATTTAGTATATAATTATGTTATTCTGTAAAATTGACCTTATATTTAGTATATGATTCTGTTATTATGTCAAATATACCTAATGTTTAGTATATAATTCTGTTATTCGGTGAAGTTATGATGCTCGTAACACTATGATGCCTAAACACAATCCAGTTCACGTCATGTTCAACACTTTAGCCATGCCCTCTCTCCATCCTCTCTCCATCTCTCTCTCTCTCTCTCTCCATCCTCTCCCCCCATCTCGCCCTCTCTCCATCCTCTCTCCATCTCTCTCTCTCTCTCCATCCTCTCCCCATCTCGCTCTCCCTCCATCTCTCTCTCCCCTCCATCTCTCTCTTTCTCTCTCTCCTCCATCTCTCTCACTCTCTCTCTCTCCCCTCCATCTCCCTCTCTCTCTCTCCTCTCTCTCTCCCCTCTCTCTCTCTCTCTCCCTCTTTCTCCTCCATCTCTCTCACTCTCTCTCTCCCCCCCTCCATCTCCCTTTCTCTCACTTCCTCCATCTCTCTCTTTCTCTCTCCCCATCTCTCTCTCTCCTCCATCTCTCTCTCTCCTCCCTCCCTCCATCTCTCTCTCTCCCTCCATCTCTCTTTCTCCCTCCCTCCCTCCATCTCTTTCTCTCTCTCTCTCTCTCTCCATCTCACTCTCTCCTCCATCTCTCTCTCCTCCCTCCATCTCTCTCTCTCTCTCTCTCTCTCTCTCTCTCTCACTCTCCCTCCCTCCATCTCTCTCTCCATCTCTCTCCCTCCCTCCATCTCTCTCGCTCTCCCTCCATCCCTCTCTCTCCCTCCATCTCTCTCCCTCCCTCCATCTCTCTCTCCCTCCATCTCTCTCTCCCTCCATCTCTCTCCCTCCATCTCTCTCCTCCATCTCTCTCTCTTTTCAAAACAAATGACTAAAGCTTCTGATCTACAATATAATAGTCTGATTGTCTAAAAATGTGATACACTGTGAGGAACTCCCTATGAATTTGTATATATGTGTGTGTGTGTGTGTGTGTGTGTGTGTGTGTGTGTGTGTGTGTGTGTGTGTGTGTGTGTGTGTGTGTGTGTGTGTGTGTGTGTGTGTTGTGCCAGGTTTGCCATTACGTACACAGGACGTAGGAGTCAGTCAGTGACCATGAAAACAACAACTCTGCCTATGACACATGTAAGAGCCCAGAACAGATAAGAGAGCTGTGTGGTGTGTGTGTGTATGTGTGTGTCATTTGTGATACCTCATCACCAAGAGACCATTCATTTGAAGTGAGACACATCTCTAAAGGCAGAGTTGTTGGATGTCAGCTCTTTGGTTTGGTTTCCAGATTAGCCCGTCTTATTCATCCATACATCTCTCTTTCTCTCTCAACATAAATCTCTTTTACTGACTCTGGAGATTCCAGAAGATGTTTTATCAACCTGAACCCCACACAGAAAAACAATCAATGAGAAAGAGGAAATAAGAAGGGAGGAGAGATGGAGGAGATAGAGGGAGGAGATAGAGGGAGGAGATAGAGGGAGGAGATAGAGGGAGGAGATAGAGGGAGGAGATAGAGGGAGGAGATAGAGGGAGGAGATAGAGGGAGGAGAGAGGGAGGAGATAGAGGGAGGAGAGAGGGAGGAGATAGAGGGAGGAGAGAGGGAGGAGAGAGGGAGGAGATAGAGGGAGGAGAGAGGGAGGAGATAGAGGGAGGAGATAGAGGGAGGAGAGAGGGAGGAGATAGAGGGAGGAGAGAGGGAGGAGATAGAGGGAGGAGATAGAGGGAGGAGAGAGGGAGGAGAGAGGGAGGAGATAGAGGGAGGAGAGATGGAGGAGATAGAGGGAGGAGAGAGGGAGGAGATAGAGGGAGGAGAGAGGGAGGAGAGAGGGAGATAGAGGGAGGAGATAGAGGGAGGAGATAGAGGGAGGAGAGATGGAGGAGATAGAGGGAGGAGAGAGGGAGGAGATAGAGGGAGGAGAGAGGGAGGAGATAGAGGGAGGAGATAGAGGGAGGAGATAGAGGGAGGAGATAGAGGGAGGAGATAGAGGGAGGAGAGAGGGAGATAGAGGGAGGAGATAGAGGGAGGAGATAGAGGGAGGAGAGAGAGGGAGGAGAGAGGGAGGAGATAGAGGGAGGAGAGAGGGAGGAGATAGGGAGGAGATAGAGGGAGGAGAGAGGGAGGAGAGAGGGAGGAGATAGAGGGAGGAGATAGAGGGAGGAGATAGAGGGAGGAGATAGAGGGAGGAGATAGAGGGAGGAGATAGAGGGAGGAGATAGAGGGAGGAGAGAGGGAGGAGATGGAGGAGAGAGGGAGGAGATAGAGGGAGGAGATAGAGGGAGGAGAGAGGGAGGAGATAGAGGGAGGAGAGAGGGAGGAGATAGAGGGAGGAGAGAGGGAGGAGATAGAGGGAGGAGAGAGGGAGGAGATAGAGGGAGGAGAGAGGGAGGAGAGAGGGAGGAGAGAGGGAGGAGATAGAGGGAGGAGAGATGGAGGAGATAGAGGGAGGAGAGAGGGAGGAGAGAGGGAGGAGATAGAGGGAGGAGATAGAGGGAGGAGATAGAGGGAGGAGAGATGGAGGAGATAGAGGGAGGAGAGAGGGAGGAGATAGAGGGAGGAGAGAGGGAGGAGATAGAGGGAGGAGATAGAGGGAGGAGATAGAGGGAGGAGATAGAGGGAGGAGATAGAGGGAGGAGATAGAGGGAGGAGATAGAGGGAGGAGATAGAGGGAGGAGATAGAGGGAGGAGATAGAGGGAGGAGAGAGGGAGATAGAGGGAGGAGATAGAGGGAGGAGATAGAGGGAGGAGATAGAGGGAGGAGATAGAGGGAGGAGATAGAGGGAGGAGAGAGGGAGGAGATAGAGGGAGGAGATAGAGGGAGGAGATAGAGGGAGGAGATAGAGGGAGGAGATAGAGGGAGATAGAGGGAGGAGATAGAGGGAGGAGATAGAGGGAGGAGATAGAGGGAGGAGAGAGGGAGGAGATAGAGGGAGGAGATAGAGGGAGGAGATAGAGGGAGGAGATAGAGGGAGGAGAGAGGGAGGAGATAGAGGGAGGAGAGAGGGAGGAGATAGAGGGAGGAGATAGAGGGAGGAGATAGAGGGAGGAGATAGAGGGAGGAGATAGAGGGAGGAGAGAGGGAGGAGATAGAGGGAGGAGAGATGGAGGAGATAGAGGAGAGATGGAGGAGATAGAGGGAGGAGATAGAGGGAGGAGATAGAGGGAGGAGGGAGGGAGGAGATAGAGGGAGGAGATAGAGGGAGGAGATAGAGGGAGGAGAGAGGAGAGGAGTGAGGGAAGAAGAGAGAATAAGGATAATCAATAGGGAGAAGAGAGGAGAGGAGTGAGTGAGGGAAGAAGAGAGGAGAGGAGAGGAGTGAGGAAAGAAGAGAGGAGAGGAGAGGAGTGAGGGAAAAAGAGAGGAGAGGAGTGAGGGAATATCAGTGACTGATAGTGAAGAGAACTACAGTACACAGTGACTGATAGTGAAGAGAACTACAGTACACACTGACTGATAGTGAAGATAACTACAGTACACAGTGACTGATAGTGAAGATAACACACTAACTGATAGTGAAGAGAACTACAGTACACACTAACTGATAGTGAAGAGAACTACAGTACACACTAACTGATAGTGAAGAGAACTACAGTACACACTAACTGATAGTGAAGAGAACTACAGTACACACTAACTGATAGTGAAGAGAACTACAGTACACAGTGACTGATAGTGAAGAGAACTACAGTACACAGTGACTGATAGTGAAGAGAACTACAGTACACACTAACTGATAGTGAAGAGAACTACAGTACACAGTGACTGATAGTGAAGATAACACACTAACTGATAGTGAAGAAGACTACAGTACACACTAACTGATAGTGAAGAGAACTACAGTACACACTAACTGATAGTGAAGAGAACTACAGTACACACTAACTGATAGTGTAGAGAACTACAGTACACACTAACTGATAGTGAAGAGAACTACAGTACACAGTGACTGATAGTGAAGAGAACTACAGTACACACTAACTGATTGTGAAGAGAACTACAGTACACACTAACTGATAGTGAAGAGAACTAAAGTACACACTAACTGATTGTGAAGAGAACTACAGTACACACTAACTGATAGTGAAGAGAACTACAGTACACAGTGACTGATAGTGAAGAGAACTACAGTACACACTAACTGATTGTGAAGAGAACTACAGTACACACTAACTGATTGTGAAGAGAACTACAGTACACAGTGACTGATAGTGAAGAGAACTACAGTACACACTAACTGATAGTGAAGAGAACTAAAGTACACACTAACTGATTGTGAAGAGAACTACAGTACACACTAACTGATTGTGAAGAGAACTACAGTACACAGTGACTGATAGTGAAGATAACACACTAACTGATAGTGAAGAGGACTACAGTACACACTAACTGATAGTGAAGAGAACTACAGTACACACTAACTGATAGTGAAGAGAACTACAGTACACACTAACTGATAGTGTAGAGAACTACAGTACACACTAACTGATAGTGAAGAGAACTACAGTACACACTAACTGATAGTGAAGAGAACTACAGTACACACTAACTGATAGTGAAGAGAACTACAGTACACACTAACTGATAGTGAAGAGAACTACAGTACACACTAACTTATAGTGAAGAGAACTACAGTACACAGTGACTGATAGTGAAGATAACACACTAACTGATAGTGAAGAGGACTACAGTACACACTAACTGATAGTGAAGAGAACTACAGTACACACTAACTGATAGTGAAGAGAACTACAGTACACACTAACTGATAGTGAAGAGAACTACAGTACACACTAACTGATAGTGAAGATAACTACAGTACACACTAACTGATAGTGAAGAGAACTAAAGTACACACTAACTGATTGTGAAGAGAACTTCTGATAGGAACTCAGTAGGAAAGACGATTGAAAAATGGTCAGACTCCAGCCACCATAGTCCTAGACTGTTATCTCTGCTACAGCTCAGCAAGCGGTACCGAAGAGCCAAGTCTAGGACCAAAACAACTTCTACCCCAAGCCATAAGACTGCTGAACAATTTAATCAAATGGCCCCCAGACTATTTGCATTGTCCCCCTCCCCACTCTCTTTTACGTTACTGCTACTCTCTGTTATCATCTATGCATAGTCACTTTAATACCTCTAACTACATGTAGATATTACCTCAATTGCCTCGACTAACCGGTGCCTCCGCACATTGACTCTGTACCGGTACCCCTGTATATAGCCTCCACATTGACTCTGTACCGGTACCCCTGTATATAGCCTCCACATTGACTCGGTACCCCCTGTATATAGCCTCCACATTGACTCTGTACCAGTACCCCTGTATATAGCCTCCACATTGACTCGGTACCCCCTGTATATAGCCTCCACATTGACTCTGTACCAGTACCCCTGTATATAGCCTCCACATTGACTCGGTACCCCTGTATATAGCCTCCACATTGACTCTGTACCAGTACCCCTGTATATAGCCTCCACATTGACTCTGTACCAGTACCCCTGTATATAGCCTCCACATTGACTCGGTACCCCTGTATATAGCCTCCACATTGACTCGGTACCGGTACCCCCTGTATATAGTCTCCACATTGACTCTGTACCAGTACCCTGTATATAGCCTCCACATTGACTCTGTACCAGTACCCCTGTATATAGCCTCCACATTGACTCTGTACCCCCTGTATATAGCCTCCACATTGACTCGGTACCCCTGTATATAGCCTCCACATTGACTCGGTGCCCCCTGTATATAGCCTCCACATTGACTCGGTACCCCCTGTATATAGCCTCCACATTGACTCTGTACCAGTACCCCTGTATATAGCCTCCACATTGACTCGGTACCCCCTGTATATAGCCTCCACATTGACTCTGTACCAGTACCCCTGTATATAGCCTCCACATTGACTCTGTACCAGTACCCCCTGTATATAGCCTCCACATTGACTCGGTACCCCCTGTATATAGCCTCCACATTGACTCGGTACCGGTACCCCCTGTATATAGTCTCCACATTGACTCTGTACCAGTACCCCTGTATATAGCCTCCACATTGACTATGTACCAGTACCCCCTGTATATAGCCTCCACATTGACTCTGTACCAGTACCACCTGTATATAGCCTCCACATTGACTCTGTACCAGTACCCCTGTATATAGCCTCCACATTGACTCTGTACCAGTACCCCTGTATATAGCCTCCACATTGACTCGGTACCCCCTGTATATAGCCTCCACATTGACTATGTACCAGTACCCCTGTATATAGCCTCCACATTGACTCTGTACCGGTACCCCCTGTATATAGCCTCCACATTGACTCTGTACCAGTACCCCTGTATATAGCCTCCACATTGACTCTGTAGTGGTACCCCCTGTATACAGCCTCCACATTGACTATGTACCGGTACCCCTGTATATAGTCTCCACATTGACTCTGTACCGGTACCCCCTGTATATAGCCTCCACATTGACTTTGTACCGGTACCCCCTGTATATAGTCTCCACATTGACTCGGTACCGGTACCCCCTGTATATAACCTCCACATTGACTCTGTACCGGTACCCCCTGTATATAGCCTCCACATTGACTCTGTACTGGTACCCCCTATATATAGCCTCCACATTGACTCTGTAGTGATACCCCCTGTATATAGTCTCCACATTGACTCTGTACCGGTACCCCCTGTATATAGCCTCCACATTGACTCTGTAGTGGTACCCCCTGTATATAGCCTCCACATTGACTCTGTAGTGGTACCCCCTGTATATAGCCTCCACATTGAGTCTGTAGTGGTACCCCCTGTACATACCCACTGGCTGCAGGTCATCTATTAGTCTTTGTGAGGTAAAGCCACGCCTTATCTCAGCTCACTGTTCACCATAGCAACACCCACCCGTAGTACACGCTCCAGCAGGTATATTTCACTGGTCACCATTGCAACACCCATCCGCAGCACGCGATCCAGCAGGTATATTGCACTGGTCATCCCCAAAGCCAACACTTCCTTTGGCCGCCTTTCCTTCCAGTTCTCTGCTGCCAATGACTGGAACTAATTACAAAAATCACTGAAGCTAGAGACATATCTCCCTCTCTAACTTTAAGCATCAGCTGTCAGAGCAGCTTACTGATCACTGCACCTGTAAATAGCCCATCTGTAAATATCTCACCCAACTACCTCATCCCCAAACTGTTTAAAAAAAAACATTGCTCCTTTGCACCCCATTATCTCTACCTGCATCCCATTATCTCTACCTGCACACCAGTATCTCTACCTGCATCCCATTATCTCTACCTGCACACCATTATCTCTACCTGCACCTCAGTGTCTCTGCCTGCGCCCCATTATCTCTACCTGCACCCCAGTATCTCTACCTGCACCCCAGTATCTCTACCTGCACCTCAGTATCTCTACCTGCACCCCATTATCTCTACCTGCACCCCATTATCTCTACCTGCACCCCATTATCTCTACCTGCATCCCACTATCTCTACCTGCACCTCAGTATCTCTACCTGCACACCATTATCTCTACCTACACACCATTATCTCTACCTGCACACCATTATCTCTACCTGCACCCCAGTATCTCCACCTGCACATTCATCTTCTGCACATCTATCACTCCAGTGTTAATGCTAAATTGTAATTATTTCGCCACTATGGCCTATTCATTGCCTTACCTCTCTAATCTTACCTCATTTGCACACATTGTATATAGACTTGTTTATACTGTATTATTGACTGTATGTTTGTTTTACTCCATGTGTAACTCTGTGTTGCTGTTTGTGTCACAGTTGTAAATGAGAATGTGTTCTCAACTAGCCTCCTGGTTAAATAAAGGTGTTCTCAACTAGCCTCCTGGTTAAATAAAGGTGTTCTCAACTAGCCTCCTGGTTAAATAAAGGTGTTCTCAACTAGCCTCCCTGGTTAAATAAAGGTGTTCTCAACTAGCCTCCCTGGTTAAATAAAGGTGTTCTCAACTAGCCTCCTGGTTAAATAAAGGTGTTCTCAACTAGCCTACCTGGTTAAATAAAGGTGTTCTCAACTAGCCTCCTGGTTAAATAAAGGTGTTCTCAACTAGCCTCCCTGGTTAAATAAAGGTGTTCTCAACTAGCCTCCCTGGTTAAATAAAGGTGTTCTCAACTAGCCTCCCTGGTTAAATAAAGGTGTTCTCAACTAGCCTCCTGGTTAAATAAAGGTGTTCTCAACTAGCCTCCCTGGTTAAATAAAGGTGTTCTCAACTAGCCTACCTGGTTAAATAAAGGTGTTCTCAACTAGCCTACCTGGTTAAATAAAAGTGTTCTCAACTAGCCTCCCTGGTTAAATAAAGGTGTTCTCAACTAGCCTTCCTGGTTAAATAAAGGTGTTCTCAACTTGCCTACCTGGTTAAATAAAGGTGTTCTCAACTAGCCTCCCTGGTTAAATAAAGGTGTTCTCAACTAGCCTCCCTGGTTAAATAAAGTGTTCTCAACTAGCCTCCCCTGGTTAAATAAAGGTGTTCTCAACTAGCCTCCCTGGTTAAATAAAGGTGTTCTCAACTAGCCTCCAACTGCCTCCCTGGTTAAATAAAGGTGTTCTCAACTTGCCTACCTGGTTAAATAAAGGTGTTCTCAACTAGCCTCCCTGGTTAAATAAAGGTGTTCTCAACTAGCCTCCCTGGTTAAATAAAGGTGTTCTCAACTAGCCTCCCTGGTTAAATAAAGGTGTTCTCAACTAGCCTCCCTGGTTAAATAAAGGTGTTCTCAACTAGCCTCCCTGGTTAAATAAAGGTGTTCTCAACTAGCCTCCCTGGTTAAATAAAGGTGTTCTCAACTAGCCTCCCTGGTTAAATAAAGGTGTTCTCAACTAGCCTCCCTGGTTAAATAAAGGTGTTCTCAACTAGCCTACCTGGTTAAATAAAGGTGTTCTCAACTAGCCTCCTGGTTAAATAAAGGTGTTCTCAACTAGCCTACCTGGTTAAATAAAGGTGTTCTCAACTAGCCTCCTGGTTAAATAAAGGTGTTCTCAACTAGCCTCCTGGTTAAATAAAGGTGTTCTCAACTAGCCTCCCTGGTTAAATAAAGGTGTTCTCAACTAGCCTCCCTGGTTAAATAAAGGTGTTCTCAACTAGCCTCCTGGTTAAATAAAGGTGTTCTCAACTAGCCTCCCTGGTTAAATAAAGGTGTTCTCAACTAGCCTCCCTGGTTAAATAAAGGTGTTCTCAACTAGCCTCCCTGGTTAAATAAAGGTGTTCTCAACTAGCCTCCCTGGTTAAATAAAGGTGTTCTCAACTAGCCTCCCTGGTTAAATAAAGGTGTTCTCAACTAGCCTCCCTGGTTAAATAAAGGTGTTCTCAACTAGCCTCCCTGGTTAAATAAAGGTGTTCTCAACTAGCCTCCCTGGTTAAATAAAGGTGTTCTCAACTAGCCTCCCTGGTTAAATAAAGGTGTTCTCAACTAGCCTCCCTGGTTAAATAAAGGTGTTCTCAACTAGCCTCCCTGGTTAAATAAAGGTGAAAAAAATCAATTTAAAAATACTTTTATTTCTTATTATTATCTGTATTTTTTGGAAACTGCATTATTGGTTAGGGGCTCGTAAGTAAGCATTTCACTGTAGGGTCTACAACACCTGTTGTATTCAGCGCATGTGACTAATAAAATGTGATTTGTATGTTGATGACCAGAGTCTGGATTAGCCAAGAGAAATCAGAGGTTATGTGAGTGTGATCATTAGTAGACTAGATCCCCCATCCCCGCGACACACACATTCCCCCTCTACCAGTCTCACACCCTCTCATTCACTACAGCGATATCTTTGAGTGGGAGAAAAACAGAGAGAATATTATTAGTCAGTTATAATTCCTGTCACACCTACGGGCTTCTTTCTCTCCTTCAGTCTCCCTCTCTCCTTCAGTCTCTCTCTCTCCTTCAGTCTCCCTCTCTCTCCTTCAGTCTCTTTGTCTCTCCTTCAGTCTCTCCCTCTCTCCTTCAGTCTCTCCCTCTCTCCTTCAGTCTCTCTCTCTCTCCTTCAGTCTCTCTCTCTCCTTCAGTCTCACTCTCTCCCTCTCCTTCAGTCTCTCTCTCTCCTTCAGTCTCTCTCTCTCTCCTTCAGTCTCTCTCTCTCTCCTTCAGTCTCTCTCTCTCTCTTCAGTCTCTCTCTCTCTCCTTCAGTCTCTCTCTCTCCTTCCTTCTCTCTCTCTCTCCTTCAGTCTCTCTCTCTCTCCTTCAGTCTCTCTGTCTCTCCTTCAGTCTCTCTGTCTCTCCTTCAGTCTCTCTGTCTCTCCTTCTGTCTCTCTGTCTCTCCTTCTCTGTCTCTCTGTCTCTCCTTCAGTCTCTCCCTCTCCTTCAGTCTCTCTCCTCTCCTTCAGTCTCTCTCTCTCTCCTTCAGTCTCTCTCTCTCCTTCAGTCTCTCTCTCTCTCCTTCAGTCTCTCTCTCTCTCCTTCAGTCTCTCTCTCTCTCCTTCAGTCTCTCTCTCTCTCTTCAGTCTCTCTCTCTCTCCTTCAGTCTCTCTCTCTCTCCTTCAGTCTCTCTCTCTCTCCTTCAGTCTCTCTCTCTCTCCTTCAGTCTCTCTCTCTTCAGTCTCTCTGTCTCTCCTTCAGTCTCTCTGTCTCTCCTTCTCTCTCTCTGTCTCTCCTTCAGTCTCTCTGTCTCTCCTTCAGTCTCTCTGTCTCTCCTTCAGTCTCTCCCTCTCCTTCAGTCTCTCCCTCTCTCCTTCAGTCTCTCCCTCTCTCCTTCAGTCTCTCTCTCCTTCAGTCTCACTCTCTCCCTCTCCTTCAGTCTCTCTCTCTCTCTCCTTCAGTCTCTCTCTCTCTCTCCTTCAGTCTCTCTCTCTCTCTCCTTCAGTCTCTCTGTCTCTCCTTCAGTCTCTCTGTCTCTCCTTCAGTCTCTCCCTCTCCTTCAGTCTCTCCCTCTCCTTCAGTCTCTCTCTCTCTCCTTCAGTCTCTCTCTCTCCTCCTTCAGTCTCTCTCTCTCTCTTCAGTCTCTCTCTCTCTCCTTCAGTCTCTCTCTCTCTCCTTCAGTCTCACTCTCTCCCTCTCCTTCAGTCTCTCCTCTCCTTCAGTCTCTCCTCTCCTTCAGTCTCTCCTCTCCTTCAGTCTCCCTCTCCTTCAGTCTCTCTCTCTCTCTTCAGTCTCTCTCTCTCCTTCAGTCTCTCTCTCCTTCAGTCTCTCTCTCTCTCTCCTTCAGTCTCTCTCACTCCTTCAGTCTCTCCCTCCTTCAGTCTCTCCCTCTCTCCTTCAGTCTCTCCCTCTCTCCTTCAGTCTCTCTCTCTCCCTCTCCTTCAGTCTCTCCCTCTCTTCAGTCTCTCTCTCCTTCAGTCTCTCTCTCTCTCCTTCAGTCTCTCTCTCTCTCCTTCAGTCTCTCTCTCTCTCCTTCAGTCTCTCTGTCTCTCCTTCAGTCTCTCCCTCTCCTTCAGTCTCTCCCTCTCCTTCAGTCTCTCTCCTTCAGTCTCTCTCTCTCCTTCAGTCTCTCTCCTTCAGTCTCTCTCTCTCTTCCTCTCCTTCAGTCTCTCTGTCTCTCCTTCTCTCTTCAGTCTCTCTCTCTCCTTCAGTCTCTCTCTCTCCCTTCAGTCTCTCTCTCCTTCAGTCTCTCTCTCCTTCAGTCTCTCTCTCTCTCCTTCAGTCTCTCTCTCTCTCTTCAGTCTCTCTCTCTCCTTCAGTCTCTCTCTCTCTCTTCAGTCTCTCTCTCTCTCCTTCAGTCTCTCTCTCCCTCTCCTTCAGTCTCTCTCTCTCCTTCAGTCTCTCCCTCTCCTTCAGTCTCTCCCTCTCCTTCAGTCTCTCCCTCTCTCCTTCAGTCTCTCTCTCTCTCCTTCAGTCTCACTCTCTCCCTCTCCTTCAGTCTCTCCCTCTCCTTCAGTCTCTCTCTCTTCAGTCTCTCCTCTCCTTCAGTCTCTCCTCTCTTCAGTCTCTCTCTCTCCTTCAGTCTCTCTCTCTCCCTTCAGTCTCTCTCTCTCCTTCAGTCTCTCTCTCTCCTTCAGTCTCTCTCTCTCCTTCTCTCTCACTCCTCAGTCTCTCCCTCTCCTTCAGTCTCTCCCTCTCTCCTTCAGTCTCTCCTCTCTCCTTCAGTCTCACTCTCTCCCTCTCCTTCAGTCTCTCCCTCTCCTTCAGTCTCTCTCTCCTTCAGTCTCTCTCTCTCTCCTTCAGTCTCTCTCTCTCTCTCTCCTTCAGTCTCTCTCTCTCTCCTTCAGTCTCTCTCTCTCCTTCAGTCTCTCTCTCTCTCCTTCAGTCTCTCTCTCTCCTTCAGTCTCTCTCTCCTTCAGTCTCTCCCTCTCCTTCAGTCTCTCTCTCTCCTTCAGTCTCTCTCTCTCCTTCAGTCTCTCTCCTTCAGTCTCTCTCTCCTTCAGTCTCTCTGTCTCTCCTTCAGTCTCTCTCTCCTTCTCTCTCAGTCTCTCTCTCTCTCCTTCAGTCTCTCTGTCTCTCCTTCAGTCTCTCTGTCTCTCTCCTTCAGTCTCTCTCTCTCTCCTTCAGTCTCTCTCTCTCTCCTTCAGTCTCACTCTCTCCCTCCTTCAGTCTCTCCCTCTCTTCAGTCTCTCCCTCTCCTTCAGTCTCTCCCTCTCCTTCAGTCTCTCTCTCTCTCTTCAGTCTCTCTCTCTCTCCTTCAGTCTCACTCTCCCTCTCCTTCAGTCTCTCCTCTCCTTCAGTCTCTCCCTCTCCTTCAGTCTCTCCCTCTCCTTCAGTCTCTCTCTCCTTCAGTCTTCTCTCTCTCCTTCAGTCTCTCTCTCTCTCTTCAGTCTCTCTCTCTCTCTTCAGTCTCTCTCACTCCTTCAGTCTCTCCCTCTCCTTCAGTCTCTCCCTCTCTCCTTCAGTCTCTCCCTCTCTCCTTCAGTCTCACTCTCTCCTTCAGTCTCACTCTCTCCCTCTCCTTCAGTCTCTCCCTCTCCTTCAGTCTCTCCTCTCCTTCAGTCTCTCCTCTCCTCTCTCTCCCTTCAGTCTCTCCCTCTCTCCTTCAGTCTCACTCTCTCCTTCAGTCTCACTCTCTCTTCAGTCTCTCTCCTCTCCTTCAGTCTCTCCCTCTCTCTCCTTCAGTCTCTCCCTCTCTTCTCTCTCTCTTCTCCTCAGTCTCTCTCTCTCCTTCAGTCTCTCTCTCTCTCTCAGTCTCTCTGTCTCTCCTCTCTCCTTCAGTCTCTCTCTCTCTCTTCAGTCTCTCTGTCTCCTTCAGTCTCTCTCCTCTCCTTCAGTCTCTCTCTCTCCTTCAGTCTCTCCCTCTTCAGTCTCTCCTCCTTCAGTCTCTCCCTCTCTCCTTCAGTCTCTCTCTCTCCTTCAGTCTCACTCTCTCCTTCAGTCTCTCTGTCTCCTCCTTCTCTCCCTCTCCTTCAGTCTCTCCCTCTCCTTCAGTCTCTCTCTCTTCAGTCTCTCTCTCTCCTTCTCCTTCAGTCTCTCTCTCTCTCCTTCAGTCTCTCTCTCTCCTTCAGTCTCTCTCTCTCTCTTCAGTCTCTCTCTCTCTTCCTTCTCTCTCCTTCAGTCTCTCTCTCTCTCCTTCAGTCTCTCCCTTTCCTTCAGTCTCTCTCTCTCCTTCAGTCTCTCT
>NC_056438.1:12810543-12873043 GCF_018296145.1 Oncorhynchus tshawytscha | reverse complement strand
GGCACTGTATATATATATATTTGTAATGTCTTTATTGTTTTGACATTTCTGTATGTGTAATGTTTACTGTTAATTTGTATTGTTTATTTCACTTTTGTATATTATCTACCTCACTTGCTTTGGCAATGTTAACACATGTTTCCCATGCCAATAAAGCCCCTTGAATTGAATTGACAGACAGAGAGAGAGAGAGAGACAGAGAGACAGAGAGAGAGAGGGGGGGATAGAGAGAGAGAGAGAGAGAGATCTGTTTTGTTCTCTATCTGGTATAGGAATGAACTAGCCTCAGGGCTATTAAAACACACACACCATTCCTATCATTGTATTTTAAAGCAGTAGGATCTATAAATACTGTGTACAGTGTCTTTGTTTATAAATAAATGAATAAATCAAATGTCTCCCCATCCATCCCTATCTACACATTAATAATGTACAGCTCTTCCATTTGGATAGACCTCAGAGAGATCACCCTGGAGACACACACACACACCTCTATTCCTTCCCTATTTCTCTCCTTCTTCATTCTTTTGATCTTTCTATTATTGTCTGTTACCATTCTCTCCATTCTCTCCATTCTCTCCACTCTCTCCACTCTCTCCACTCTCTCCATTCTCTCCATTCTCTCCATTCTCTCCACTCTCTCCATTCTCTCCATTCTCTCCATTCTCTCCATTCTCTCCATTCTCTCCATTCTCTCCATTCTCTCCATTCTCTCCATTCTCTCCATTCTCTCCATTCTCTCCATTCTCTCCACTCTCTCCACTCTCTCCATTCTCTCCATTCTCTCCACTCTCTCCACTCTCTCCACTCTCTCCATTCTCTCCATTCTCTCCATTCTCTCCACTCTCTCCATTCTCTCCATTCTCTCCATTCTCTCCATTCTCTCCATTCTCAGTCTACTGCAGAGAATTTCATCACAGCCCTGTAACACTGGAATTAAACACACACACACAAACAAACACAAACACAAATACACACACACATACACACAAACACATACACACAAATATACACACACATACACACGAACACATACACACATACACACAAATACAAACAAACACACACACACACACAAACACAAATACAAAAATACAAACACACACACACACACACACACACACACACAAACACACACACACAAACACATACACACAAACGCACACACACACACACAAACGCACACACACACACAAACACACACACACACAACACACACAAACACACACACACACACACACACACACACACACATTCAAAAACACACACACACACACGTACAAAAAAACACACACACATACACACAAACACATAAATACAAACACACACAAACACATACATACAAACACACACACAAACACACACACACAAACACACACACTTAACACACACACAAACACCCACACAAACACACACACTAGGTAGCGTGAAGAACACCTTCATCTGCTGCTCTGAGATTCTTTATAAATGGAGGGAGAATTGTCACGAAAGTGTGAAAAATCTCATCAATGTTTTCCAAAACATCACAGGCAATTCCTGTGAGCTCACTGTGTGTGTGTGTGTGTGTGTGTGTGTGTGTGTGTGTGTGTGTGTGTGTGTGTGTGTGTTAGACTGGGCGATATAGCCAAATATCACATTTTCTGACGGTATTTAAAAATGTTCTACACTTGTTTTCTGAGTAGCACATGACTGGCAACACAGTGTTTGTAATGGGTCTTTCTCCACTCTGATTTATACTGTTCTATCAAACTTCAACCAAAAGTTAGAATATAGTGGGCACAGTGTTGTTTGACATATGACAACGACTGAAGAGGCCAGGGGGGGGTTATTGTGACAGGGTAGAAACCAGTGTTGGTCAGTGTTTCCCAGTGGACCCTAATTAGATGTTATCTTCCTTGATGTAGCTTTGATGTAGCTAGCATATTTGATCTTACTTGATGTAGCTAACATATTTGATCTTACTTGATGTAGCTTTGATGTAGCTGACATATTTGATCTTACTTGATGTAGCTTTGATGTAGCTAACATATTTGATCTTACTTGATGTAGCTAACATATTTGATCTTACTTGATGTAGCTTTGATGTAGCTAACATATTTGATCTTACTTGATGTAGCTAGCATATTTGATCTTACTTGATGTAGCTTTGATGTAGCTAACATATTTGATCTTACTTGATGTAGCTAACATATTTGATCTTACTTGATGTAGCTTTGATGTAGCTGACATATTTGATCTTTCTTGATGTAGCTAACATATTTGATCTTACTTGATGTAGCTTTGATGTAGCTGACATATTTGATCTTACTTGATGTAGCTTTGATGTAGCTAACATATTTGATCTTACTTGATGTAGCTTTGATGTAGCTGACATATTTGTTCTTACTTGATGTAGCTAACATATTTGATCTTACTTGATGTAGCTTTGATGTAGCTAACATATTTGATCTTACTTGATGTAGCTTTGATGTAGCTAACATATTAGTGCCTTGCCTATTCCTCTCTGATTTAGAATATACTGTTGCACCAACAACATGCTAATCTAGACCAACACCAACTCTGGTACCAGGCTGGATGACAGTGGATATTTGAACTATCCCCCCCCCCCTTGGGCTTCTTCACATGTTACTGTAGGTAAGGGTAAGGTGTTTCAAAGTCTGATTCAAATGGATTTCATTGTAATTTTTTGGGTCGACAATCTACACAAATTACTGTAATGTCAAAGTGGAAGAAAATAATTGCGAACACTTGAATACATCATTATACATCATCATTATTAAATTGGCTTAAAGAGAAATTCAATGTCTGATTTGTTATTGTTACCCATCTACCAATCACTGCCCTTCTTTATGAGGCTATCCAAAAGCTCCCTGGTCTTTGTAGTTGAATCTGTGCTTGACATTCAATACTTGACTGAGGGACCTTACAAGTGTTCTATGTATGAGGGGACAGAGGAAGTCATTCCAAAATCATGTCAACCTTTGTTATTTCACACAAAGTGGGTCTATGTAACTTATGTGATTTGTTAAGCCAAATTGTATTCCTGGACTAATTTAGGATTGCCTAAACAAGGGTGCTGATGTCACGTCCTGACCTTAGTTCCCTTTTTATGTCTCTATTTTAGTTTGGTCAGGGCGTGAGTTGGGGTGGGCATTCTATGTTTTGTTCTAGGTTTGGTATTTCTAGGTGTTTGGCCTGGTATGGTTCCCAATCAGAGGCAGCTGTCTATCGTTGTCTCTGATTGAGAACCATACTTAGGTAGCCTGTTTTCCCACTTTTGTTTGTGGGTGGTTATTTTCCGTTTCAGTGTTTGCACCATATGGGACTGTTTCGGTTTTCATTTATGCTCTTGTTCTTTTTGTATTTAGTGTTCAGTGTATTAAAGTTAACTGGGACACGTACCACACTGTGTTTTGGTCTCCTCCTTCTTCCTCAGATGAACAGTGTTACAGCTGAATACTTATGCACCGAATACAGTGGCAAGAAAAAGTATGTGAACAAGCAAACTGTGTTTGTCTATTGTAGTGACTTGAAGAACAGGTCAAATATCATGACATTTCTGCAGAAAACCAGGTCATTCCAAAGGGTTCACATACTTTTTCTTGCCACTGTACATTTTAGTTATTTCATTTTTACTAATTCATTTTACTTTAGAGTATTTCGTAAAGATCAATTACAAGGTCAATTACAACTAAACCCATTTCAATCTCACTTTGTAACGCAACAAAATGTGGAAACATTCAAGGGGGTGAAAACTTCTGATACCCACTCTGACGAGCTACATTTAGCTAGCGAGCTAATTAGCGATTAGCATTAGCACAATTTATTTTAACCACAACTTGCTAAGAAAAGACAAGCGAGCTGTTTGGAGACATAAGATAGACAAAGGAACAGTGTAATTTTAGAACGCTTGTTGGTTTATATTAAGAAGCAAAGTGGAAAGCATTGTTGTCTCCATGCAGACTGTCACTGTGAGGGAAAAACAAGTGGTTATGACTCGTGGTAGATCAAAAAGTGCACCCATTGAGTGACGGGGCTGGCTGGGTGTGAAAGGAGAAAGGGAGAGAGAAGAATGACTCAAGTAGCTAACGGAGGAAACTATAAAAAGGGACATTACACACGACGCAGTGGCATAACATAACAGTGGCATAACAACATTTAACAAATCAAACACTGAAATTCCGTTGTACAAGGTAAAGTACAAACCAAAACCGGTCTGTGCCTCAATACCGGAATATAATATTATGCTGTACACTGCCAGCCCTAGTGTGTGTGTGTCCTATTTGTTTTTCATCCCTAGGCAACACTCCTATTTCCAGCATGGTTGTCTGATAGTCAGACTGACGCACTTGCTCTCTCCCTCCCTCTCTCTGTTTTTCTCGTTCTCTCTCTCTCTCTCTCTCTCTCCCTCTCTCTATGTCTCTCTCTCTCTATGTCTCTCTCTCTCCCTCTCTCTCTCTCTCCTCTCTCTGTCTCTCTTTCTCTTTGTCTCTCCCTCCCTCTCTCTTTGTCTCTCCCTCCCTCTCTCTCTCTCTCCTCTCTCTGTCTCTCTTTCTCTTTGTCTCTCCCTCCCTCTCTCTTTGTCTCTCCCTCCCTCTCTCTCTGTCTCTCTACCTCCCTCTCTGTCTCTCCTTCCCTCCCTCTGTCTCTCCTTCCCTCCCACTGTCTCTCCTTCCCTCTTTCTGTCTCTCCCTCTCTCTCTCTCTGTCTCTCCCTCTCTCTCTCTGTCTCTCCCTCTCTCTCTCTCTCTCCTCCTTCTCTCTCCTTGTCTCTCCTTCCCTCTCTCTGTCTCCCCCTCCGTCGCTCTCTCCCTCCGTCGCTCTCTCTGTCTCTCCTTCCCTCTCTCTCTGTCTCTCCCTCCCCCTTACTGTCTCTCCTTCCCTCTCTTTGTCTCCCCCTCCGTCGCTCTCTATCTGTCTCTACCTCCCTCTCGCTCTGTCTCTCCCTCCCTCTCTCTCTGTCTCTCGCTCCCTCTCTCTCTCTCTCCCTCCCTCTCTCTCTCTGTCTCTCGCTCCCTCTCTCTCTCTCTCGCTCCCTCTCTCTGTCTCTCCCTCCCTCCACCTGTGTCTCTCTCCCCCTCCCTCTGTTTCTCTCTCCCCGTCCCTTGCTCTCTCTCTCTGTCTCTCTCCTCCCCGTTTTTCTCTCCCTCCCCCTCTCTTTTTATCTCTCCCTCCCTCTCTCTGTGTCTCTCTATCCCTCCCTCCCTCCCTCTCTCTCCCTCTCCCTCTCTCTCTGTCTGTCTCTCTCGTTCTCTCCCTCTCCCTCTCACTCTCTCTCTGTCTGTCTCTCTCTGTTCTCTCCCTCTCCCTCTCACTCTCTCTCTGTCTGTCTCTCTCGTTCTCTCCCTCTCCCTCTCACTCTCTCTCTGTCTGTCTCTCTCGTTCTCTCCCTCTCCCTCCCTCTCTCTGTCTCTCCCTCCCTCCCCCTCTCACTCTGTCTGTCTCTCTCCTTTTCTCCCTCTCCCTCCCGCTCTCTGTCTCTCCCTCCCCCTCTCTCTGTCTCTCCCTCCCTGTCTCTCTGTCTCTCCCTCCCCTCTCCCTCTCTCTCTGTCTGTCTCTCTCGTTCTCTCCCTCTCCCTCTCACTCTGTCTGTCTGTCTCTTCTCTCCCTCCCCTCTCCTCTCTCTGTCTCTCCCTCCCTCCCCCTCTCACTCTGTCTGTCTCTCTCTCCTCTCCCTCTCCCTCCCTCTCTCTGTCTCTCCCTCCCTCCCCCTCTCACTCTGTCTGTCTCTCTCGTTCTCTCCCTCTCCCTCTCACTCTGTCTGTCTCTCTCGTTCTCTCCCTCTCCCTCTCACTCTCTCTCTGTCTGTCTCTCTCGTTCTCTCCCTCTCCCTCCCTCTCTCTGTCTCTCCCTCCCTCCCCCTCTCTCTGTCTGTCTCTCTCGTTCTCTCCCTCTCCCTCTCACTCTGTCTGTCTCTCTCGTTCTCTCCCTCTCCCTCCCTCTCTCTGTCTCTCCCTCCCTCCCCCTCTCACTCTTACCATACTCTTACCTCATGCTCTCTTTGTTTTTCTCTCTCTCTTCCTGTTTGTCTCTCCTTTTCTCCCTCCCCCTTCCCTCCGGTATTGGGTCATTGAACCACAGTGAGAGCAGGAGGAGATTTCAGGAGCAAAACAGTGAGTAGCAGACTATACTAGAATGGTGAGTGTTTCTCCACGCTGGAAGACTGATCTAGTGCACTTCTTTTGAGTTAGGGAACAGAGTGCCATTTCAGACGAACCCCGAGTTTTCCCTCAACAGACTGAGCCAAAGGCAGCAGGGGGGTTAGAGGTGACCACATCTGCTCAGACCTGCCGGTTACAGCCGTTGACCCAGGCACGCGTGTATGCCTGAGTGTTTGAATCAAGCCCACTAACTTTACCCCCCCCCATCTTTCCAACACTTAACTACAAAATGACAAAAGCAGTAGGCCTGCCCCACTGTCCAGTACTCTGGGGAACTAGATAAAAGCCTCATTGCCATTAAAAAATAAATACAAATCAAAAATAACGTTCCAACTCCCGACACACACACACCAAAGTCTCCTGTCCATAGTTTCACTGGTTCTCTCATAACAACGGAAAGAGAGAAGCTGGTTCTCTCATAACAACTGAAAGAGAGAAGCTGGTTCTCTCATAACAACTGAAAGAGAGAAGCTGGTTCTCTCATAACAACTGAATGAGAGAAGCTGGTTCTCTCATAACAACTGAAAGAGAGAAGCTGGTTCTCTCATAACAACTGAAAGAGAGAAGCTGGTTCTCTCATAACAACTGAAAGAGAGAAGCTGGTTCTCTCATAACAACTGAATGAGAGAAGCTGGTTCTCTCATAACAACTGAAAGAGAGAAGCTGGTTCTCTCATAACAACTGAAAGAGAGAAGCTGGTTCTCTCATAACAACTGAAAGAGAGAAGCTGGTTCTCTCATAACAACTGAAAGAGAGAAGCTGGTTCTCTCATAACAACTGAAAGAGAGAAGCTGGTTCTCTCATAACAACTGAAAGAGAGAAGCTGGTTCTCTCATAACAACTGAAAGAGAGAAGCTGGTTCTCTCATAACAACTGAAAGAGAGAAGCTGGTTCTCTCATAACAACTGAATGAGAGAAGCTGGTTCTCTCATAACAACTGAAAGAGAGAAGCTGGTTCTCTCATAACAACTGAAAGAGAGAAGCTGGTTCTCTCATAACAACTGAAAAAGAGAAGCTGGTGCTCTCAAGCACATCTCAAGCCCCCCCCATCCTCTACCCTCATCCCCCTCTCCATCTCTCTTGGGGAGTCACCATATGGCACAACATCCTCTACCCTCATCCCCCTCTCCATCTCTCTTGGGAGTCCCCATATGGCACAGCATCCTCTACCCTCACCCCCTCATCCCCCTCTCCATCTCTCTTGGGGAGTCCCCATATGGCACAGCATCCTCTACCCTCACCCCCTCACCCCCTCATCCCCCTCTCCATCTCTCTTGGGAGTCCCCATATGGCACAGCATCCTCTACCCTCATCCCCCTCTCCATCTCTCTTGGGGAGTCCCCATATGGCACAGCATCCTCTACCCTCACCCCCTCACCCCCTCTTCATCTCTCTTGGGGAGTCCCCATATGGCACAGCATCCTCTACCCTCATCCCCCTCTCCATCTCTCTTGGGAGTCACCATATGGCACAGCATCCTCTACCCTCAACCCCCTCATCCCCCTCTCCATCTCTCTTGGGAGTCCCCATATGGCACAGCATCCTCTACCCTCACCCCCTCATCCCCCTCTCCATCTCTCTTGGGGAGTCCCCATATGGCACAGCATCCTCTACCCTCATCCCCCTCTCCATCTCTCTTGGGGAGTCACCATATGGCACAGCATCCTCTACCCTCATCCCCCTCTCCATCTCTCTTGGGGAGTCACCATATGGCACAGCATCCTCTACCCTCATCCCCCTCTCCATCTCTCTTGGGGAGTCACCATATGGCACAGCATCCTCTACCCTCAACCCCTCATCCCCTCTCCATCTCTCTTGGGGAGTCCCCATATGGCACAGCATCCTCTACCCTCACCCCCTCATCCCCCTCTCCATCTCTCTTGGGGAGTCCCCATATGGCACAGCATCCTCTACCCTCATCCCCCTCTCCATCTCTCTTGGGGAGTCACCATATGGCACAGCATCCTCTACCCTCATCCCCCTCTCCATCTCTCTTGGGGAGTCCCCATATGGCACAGCATCCTCTACCCTCATCCCCCTCTCCATCTCTCTTGGGGAGTCACCATATGGCACAGCATCCTCTACCCTCATCCCCCTCTCCATCTCTCTTGGGAGTCCCCATATGGCACAGCATCCTCTACCCTCACCCCCTCATCCCCCTCTCCATCTCTCTTGGGGAGTCCCCATATGGCACAGCATCCTCTACCCTCATCCCCCTCTCCATCTCTCTTGGGGAGTCCTCATATGGCACAGCATCCTTTATGGCACAGCAGTGGAGATCAGCAGAAATTCATCCCCCTTTTTCAACCCTTCTTTACAAGCCATTTAAAAAAGAATCATCACCACACACACACTGCAGTTCTAAATGACAAGGGCCTTCTACGTGTAGAGAGAATGTCTGTGTGGAGAGAGAGAGAGAGAGAGAGAGAATGTCTGTGTGGAGAGAGAGAGAGAGAGAGAGAGAGAGAGAGAGAGAGAGAGAGAGAGAGAGAATGTCTGTGTGGAGAGAGAGAGAGAGAGAGAGAGAGAGAGAGAGAATGTCTGTGTGGAGAGAGAGAGAGAGAGAGAGAGAGAGAGAGAGAGAGAGAGAGAGAGAATGTCTGTGTGGAGAGAGAGAGAGAGAGAGAGAGAGAGAATGTCTGTGTGGAGAGAGAGAGAGAGAGAGAGAGAGAATGTCTGTGTGGAGAGAGAGAGAAAGAGAGCACTAAGAGGTGAGGCATCAAAGACTCATAATGGCCAAGAGATTTTTCCTTTTAACAATCAAAGCCACTTCTGAGTTAAGTGCGTGCGTGTGTGCGTGTGTGTGTGTGTGTGTGTGTGTGTGTGTGTGTGTGTGTGTGTGTGTGTGTGTGTGTGTGTGTGTGTGTGTGTGTGTGTGTGTGTGTGTGTGTGTGTGTGTGTTACACTTCAGCGTTGAATTCCTTCTTGCTCTCCTAACACAATTACTCCAGTGATCTCATCGTCAGAGACTGTCGGTCAGATGAAAGAGAAGTCTTCCCCTCTTTATTCTCCCTCTCTCTGGAGTTGTTTTGGTTAACAGAACGTTCTTTTCCCGACAGTGGTGTTGTGCTCGCTCGGGTGGGTTCGGTCCAGACAGAGACTCACATTACGTTGGCTACATCCCAAATGACACCCTATTCCCTACATAGTGCACTACTTATGACCTGCGCCCATAGGAACCTTTTTAAAAGTAGTGCACTATGTAGGGAATAGGGTGTCATTTGGGAAGTTGCCTTTGACTGAGAAACCGTTGGCAACGAATGTACTCAACATACTAGATCTGAGGGAGCTCACACACACACACACACACACACACACACACACACACACACACACACACACACACACACACACTGGCAGGAGGACTCTGTAATAGTATACTTTAAAGTGTTTTACTTATTTGGCTGTGGATCAGTTTAAATAGAGACAAACAGAAAGATCCGGCAGCTGGGCCAGTGGGGAATGCCTATCGCCATGGGTAACGATATGGTACACCGCTACAAGAAACTAGTCAAGACTGTATCCTACATCAGCCTAGTCAAGACTGTATCCTACATCAGCCTAGTCAAGACTGTATCCTAGAACAGCCTAGTCAAGACTGTATCCTACATCAGCCTAGTCAAGACTGTATCCTAGAACAGCCAAGTCAAGACTGTATCCTACATCAGCCTAGTCAAGACTGTATTCTAGAACAGCCAAGTCAAGACTGTATCCTACATCAGCCTAGTCAAGACTGTATCCTACATCAGCCTAGTCAAGACTGTATTCTAGAACAGCCAAGTCAAGACTGTATCCTACATCAGCCTAGTCAAGACTGTATTCTAGAACAGCCTAGTCAAGACTGTATCCTACAACAGCCTAGTCAAGACTGTATTCTAGAACAGCCTAGTCAAGACTGTATCCTACATCAGCCTAGTCAAGACTGTATTCTAGAACAGCCAAGTCAAGACTGTATCCTACATCAGCCTAGTCAAGACTGTATCCTAGATCAGCCTAGTCAAGACTGTATCCTAGAACAGCCAAGTCAAGACTGTATCCTACATCAGCCTAGTCAAGACTGTATCCTAGAACAGCCAAGTCAAGACTGTATCCTACATCAGCCTAGTCAAGACTGTATCCTAGAACAGCCAAGTCAAGACTGTATCCTACATCAGCCTAGTCAAGACTGTATCCTACATCAGCCTAGTCAAGACTGTATCCTAGAACAGCCTAGTCAAGACTGTATCCTAGAACAGCCAAGTCAAGACTGTATCCTACATCAGCCTAGTCAAGACTGTATCCTAGAACAGCCAAGTCAAGACTGTATCCTACATCAGCCTAGTCAAGACTGTATCCTACATCAGCCTAGTCAAGACTGTATCCTACATCAGCCTAGTCAAGACTGTATCCTACATCAGCCTAGTCAAGACTGTATCCTACAACAGCCTAGTCAAGACTGTATCCTACAACAGCCTAGTCAAGACTGTATCCTACAACAGCCTATTCAAGACTGTATCCTACATCAGCCTAGTCAAGACTGTATCCTACATCAGCCTAGTCAAGACTGTATCCTACATCAGCCTAGTCAAGACTGTATCCTACAACAGCCTAGTCAAGACTGTATCCTACAACAGCCTAGTCAAGACTGTATCCTACAACAGCCTAGTCAAGACTGTATCCTACAACAGCCTAGTCAAGACTGTATCCTACAACAGCCTAGTCAAGACTGTATCCTACAACAGCCTAGTCAAGACTGTATCCTACAACAGCCTAGTCAAGACTGTATCCTACAACAGCCTAGTCAAGACTGTATCCTACAACAGCCTAGTCAAGACTGTATCCTACAACAGCGTAGTCAAGACTGTATCCTACAACAGCCTAGTCAAGACTGTATCCTACATCAGCCTAGTCAAGACAGCCTACAGTGGTTGCTCCATTAAACATTTTGTGATCATGCTGCGGGACTTAGAGGTAATTTGTCGTTTAGTACAGTACCCTGCATCACCACTTCATTGCTCCAGACCACCACAAGGGGGAGTTAGAGCACTGATTATGCTTTTGGGTCCTACTGTGTCTCTAACTGACAATGAATGGGAGACATAAACCTCAATAGAAACTGATAATTGTGCACAACTTCAGTATTACTTACTAAAAGTGTTGTTACACTAAGGTTTTTATTATTTTATTTTGTTAGGATTATTTTACTGTAGTACTGTAGGCCACTCCCGACCAGTCATGTTGTACAGTGCCTGAGTGGCACAACGGCCTAAGACACTGCATAACAATGCAAGCTGTGTTGCTACAGATGCTGGTTCAATACCTGTGGTGGGCTTGACTGGGAGACTGTAGGGTTTTGTTTCTCTCCCTGTAAAAACAGAAATAAATCATTCTAAATAACGAACTGGCTTTATTAAAAAAATTAGTAAGAATGTCTCACACCATGTTCAAGAATGGCCTTTTTCTCGCTCATTTTACGTTATTTGAAAACAAAATAATCTCCAAAATATGATTTTTTAAACAAAGCGATTATTATTATTATTATTAATTTAGAATGATATAAAAGCCAGTTGGATATTCTCACAGATATATTATTAACCCTGTTATTAGCAGGGCAATATATATTGGTCATATTGGTCATGGCTCCTGAGTGATGCACAATGCTGTGATGGCACACTGTGGTATTTCACCCAGTAGATATGGGAGTTTATCAATATTAGGTTTGTTTTCGAATTCTTTGTGGATCTGTGTAATATGAGGGAAATATGTGTCTCTAATATGGTCGTATATTTGGCAGGAAGTTAGGTAGTGCAGCTCAGTTTCCACCTCATTTTGTGGGCAGTGAGCACATAGCCTGTCTTCTCTTGAGAGCCAGGTCTGCCTAATGAAGCCTTTCTCAATAGCAAGGCTATGCTCACTGAGTCTGTACATAGTCAAAGCTTTCCTTAAGTTTGGGTCAGTCACAGTAGTCAGGTATTCTGCCACTGTGTACTCTCTGTTTAGGGTCAGTCATAGTGGTCAGGTATTCTGCCGCTGTGTACTCTCTGTTTAGGGTCAGTCACAGTAGTCAGGTATTCTGCCACTGTGTACTCTCTGTTTAGGGTCAGTCACAGTAGTCAGGTATTCTGCCACTGTGTACTCTCTGTTTAGGGTCAGTCACAGTAGTCAGGTATTCTGCCACTGTGTACTCTCTGTTTAGGGTCAGTCACAGTAGTCAGGTATTCTGCCACTGTGTACTCTCTGTTTAGGGTCAGTCACAGTAGTCAGGTATTCTGCCACTGTGTACTCTCTGTTTAGGGTCATTCCAGTCACACCTAAGTCAATGGTCTCATTCTGCCACTGTGTACTGTGTCTGTTTAGGGTCAGTCACAGTAGTCAGGTGTTCTGCCACTGTGTACTGTCTGTTTAGGGTCAGTCACAGTAGTCAGGTATTCTGCCACTGTGTACACCTTAGTTTACAGGGTCAGTCAAACTGGAGTAGTCAGGTATTCTGCCACTGTGTACTCTCTGTTTAGGGTCAGTCACAGTTCTGACAGGTATTCTGACTGTGAGATACATAGTTCTGACTGTTTAGGGCCAAATAGCATTCCAGTCTCTGACTATACACCTAAGAGACCAATGGTCTCATGTTCAGCTGAAACGTGTGTGTGTGTGTGTGTGTTCTGACTAGAGGAGTGTTCTGTGTGTGTGTGTCTGTGTGTTCTGTGTCTGTGTGTGTGTGACTGTGTGTCATGTGTGACTAGAGGAGATATGTTCTGACTAGTGTGTGTGTCTCTGTGTGTGTGTCTGTGTGTTTGTCTGTCAATGGTTGTTTAACACCATTAGTGCGTAATGACAGAGGTCACTAGGTCAAACTGGAGAGGAGAACTCGTCGATGACACACAAACACACACACACAGATTTTGACCCACACTATGGGAATAGATTGTAAAATAAGGAAAGGCTTTCTTTCAATCTATGAGGAAAAACATCAATGCTATACACTTCCTCACAGTTCTGACAAGAAGAGATATAGTTCTGACTAGAAGAGATATCATAGTTCTGACTAGAAGAGATATCATAGTTCTGACTAGAGGAGATATCATAGTTCTGACTAGAGGAGATATATCATGGTTCTGACTAGAGGAGATATATCATAGTTCTGACTAGAGGAGATATAGTTCTGACTAGAAGAGATATAGTTCTGACTAGAAGAGATATAGTTCTGACTAGAGGAGATATCATAGTTCTGACTAGAGGAGATATCATAGTTCTGACTAGAGGAGATATCATAGTTCTGACTAGAGGAGATATCATAGTTCTGACTAGAGGAGATATCATAGTTCTGACTAGAAGAGATATAGTTCTGACTAGAAGAGATATCATAGTTCTGACTAGAAGAGATATCATAGTTCTGACTAGAGGAGATATCATAGTTCTGACTAGAGGAGATATCATAGTTCTGACTAGAGGAGATATCATAGTTCTGACTAGAAGAGATATAGTTCTGACTAGAAGAGATATAGTTCTGACTAGAAGAGATATAATTCTGACTAGAGGAGATATAGTTCTGACTAGAGGAGATATCATAGTTCTGACGAGAAGAGATATCATGGTTCTGACTAGAGGAGATATCATAGTTCTGACGAGAAGAGATATCATGGTTCTGACTAGAGATATCATAGTTCTGACTAGAGGAGATATCATAGTTCTGACGAGAAGAGATATCATAGTTCTGACTAGAGATATCATAGTTCTGACTAGAGGAGATATCATAGTTCTGACTAGAAGAGATATAGTTCTGACTAGAAGAGATATAGTTCTGACTAGAAGAGATATCATAGTTCTGACTAGAGGAGATATCATAGTTCTGACTAGAGGAGATATCATAGTTCTGACTAGAAGAGATATAGTTCTGACTAGAAGAGATATAGTTCTGACTAGAAGAGATATAATTCTGACTAGAGGAGATATAGTTCTGACTAGAGGAGATATCATAGTTCTGACTAGAAGAGATATAGTTCTGACTAGAAGAGATATAGTTCTGACTAGAAGAGATATAATTCTGACTAGAGAAGAGATATCATGTTCTGACTAGAGAGATATCATAGTTCTGACTAGAGGAGATATCATAGTTCTGACGAGAAGAGATATCATAGTTCTGACTAGAGATATCATAGTTCTGACTAGAGGAGATATCATAGTTCTGACGAGAAGAGATATCATAGTTCTGACTAGAAGATATATTATGGGCGCATTCTTTTGTCTGTTTCTATGCATTCCTAGGTCCATTCTCAAACTCCACTTCACCCTGCCGCATTCAGCATTCCAATCCGTTAGATCACAAATTGCATCATTGGCCCACCATGCATCTGTCTGGTTTGTGCACATACTCTGGTTATCTCCCAAATGGCACCTTATTCCCTACCTAGTGCATAGTGCACTACTTTAGATAATGGCCCATAGGGTTCCAAGTAGTGCACTATGCAGGGCCTAGGTTGCAATTTGGGAAATGACCTCTGAATCCTGAGTCTGGAACTACATACAAGCTGTTATCCTTTCCTCTATAGACCTAATTAGAGACAGAGAGAGAGAAAGACAGAGAGAGACACATAGAGACACAGAGAGAGACAGAGAGAGAGAGAGACAGAGAAAGAGAGAGACAGAGAGAGAAAGACAGAGAGAGCGAGACAGAGAGACACAGCGAGAGACAATGAGAGATAGAGAGACACAGAGAGAGAGACAGAGAGAGAGAGACAGAGAGAGACAGAGAGAGAGAGAGACAGAGAAAGAGAGAGACAGAGAGAGAAAGACAGAGAGAGCGAGACAGAGAGAGAGAAAGACAGAGAGAGACACAGAGACACAGAGAGAGACAGAGAGAGAGAGAGAGACAGAGAAAGAGAGAGACAGAGAGAGAAAGACAGAGAGAGCGAGACAGAGAGACACAGCGAGAGACAATGAGAGACAGAGAGACACAGAGAGAGAGACAGAGAGAGAGAGATAGAGAGAGACAGAGAGAGAGACAGAGACAGAGACAGAGAGAGAGACAGAGAGAGAGAGAGAGAGAGAGAGAGACAGAGAGAGAGAGACAGAGAGAGACAGAGAGAGAGACAGAGACAGAGACAGAGAGAGAGAGAGCGAGAGAGAGAGACACAGAGAGAGAGAGAGAGAGAGAGAGAGACAGAGACAGAGAGACAGAGAGAGTGAGAGAGAGAGCAGCAGCAGCAGGATTTGTAACCTGTTATTATATGACATTTGAAATGTCTCAATTCCTTTGGAATGGAATGGAAATGAGTATTGTTTATTTCACTTTTGTTTTTTAAAATCTATTTCACTTGCTTATGCAATGTAAACATACTGTACCAGTCAAAAGTTTGGACACGTCTACTAATTCAAGGGTATTTCTATATTTTTAATATTTTCTACATTGTAGAATAATTGTGACGACGTCAAAACTATGAAATAACACATATTTTTTTCTACCTTTATTTAACTAGGCAAGTCAGTTAAGAACAAATTTCCTTTTTTCAATGACGGCCTAGGAACACTGGGAACACTTAACTGCCTTGTTCAGGGGCAGAACGACAGATTTGTACCTTGTCAGCTTGGGGATTCAAACTTGCAACCTTTCGGGTTACTAGTCCAACGCTCTAATCACTAGGCTACCCTGCCGCCCCAATCATCATGTAGTAACCAAAAAAGTGTTAAACAAATCTAAATAGATTTTAGATTCCTCAAAGTAGTCACCATTTGCCTTGATGACTGCTTTGCAGACTCTTGGCATTCTCTCAACCAGCTTCACCTGGAATGCCTTTCCAAAAGTCTTGAAGGAGTTCCCACATATGCTGAGCACTTGTTGGCTGCTTTTCCTTCACTCTGCAGTAAAACTCATCCCAAACCATCTCAATTGGGTTGAAGTCGGGTGATTGTGGAGGCCAAGTCATTTGATGCAGCACTCCATCGCTCTCCTTCTTGGCCAACTAGTCCTTACACAGCCTGGAGGTGTGTTTTTGGTCATTGTCCTGTTGAAAAATAAATAATAGTCCCACTAAGCGCAAACCAGATAGGATGGCATATCACTGCAGAATACTGTGGTAACCATGCTGTTTATGTGCCTTGAATTCTAAATAAATCACAGACAGTGTCACCAGCAAAGCACCCCCACACCATCACACCACCTCCTCCATGCTTCATGGTGGGAACCACACATGCAGAGATCATCAGTTCACCTACTTTGTGTCTCACAAAGACACGGCGGTTGGAAGCAAAATCTCCCATTTGACCAAAGGACAGATTTCCACAGGTCTAATGTTCATTGCTCGTGTTTCTTGGCCCAAACAAGTCTCTTCTTCTTATTGGTGTCCCTTAGTAGTGGTTTCTTTGCAGCAAATCGACCATGAAGGCCTGATTCATGCAGCCTCCTCTGAACAGTTGATGTTGAGATGTGTCTGTTACTTAAACTCTGTGAAGCATTTATTTGGGATAGTACAGTGCCTTGCAAAAGTATTCACCCCCCTTGGTATTTTTCCTATTTTGTTGCATTACAATCTGTAATTTAAATTGATTTTTACTTGGATTTCATGTAATAAACATACACAAAATAGTCCAAATTGGTGAAGTGAAATGAAAAAAATTACTTGTTTCAAAAAATGCAAAAAAATGTCAAACAGAAAAGTGGTGTGTATGTTTTATTTTTTTTTACCTTTATTTAACCAGGCAAGTCAGTTAAGAACAAATTCTTATTTTCAATGACGGCCTAGGAACTGTGGGTTAACTGCCTGTTCAGGAGCAGAACGACAGATGTGTACCTTGTCAGATTTGTACCTTGGGGATTCGAACTTGCAACCTTTCGGTTACTAGTCCAACGCTCTAACCACTAGGCTACCCTGCCGCCCCATGTATCACCCCATTGCTATATTTGGTATAAAATAAACGAGTCGGTAGGCTAATAACAGTATAATGGTTGTATAAAGGTAACCAACTTCATAGGCAGTATTCTGATAATGAAACATAATATGGTTATGTGGGTTTATCACTGTTTTAAATGAGATCTGGTGCGACTAATTACCTTCAGAAGTCACATACAGTGCCTTGCGAAAGTATTCGCCCCCCTTGAACTTTGCGACCGTTTGCCACATTTCAGGCTTCAAACATAAAGATATAAAACTGTATTTTTGTGAAGAATCAACAACAAGTGGGACACAATCATGAAGTGGAACGACATTTATTGGATATTTCAAACTTTTTTAACAAATCAAAAACTGAATAATTGGGCGTGCAAAATTATTCAGCCCCTTTACATTCAGTGCAGCAAACTCTCTCCAGAAGTTCAGTGAGGATCTCTGAATGATCCAATGTTGACCTAAATGACTAATGATGATAAATACAATCCACCTGTGTGTAATCAAGTCTCCGTATAAATGCACCTGCACTATGATAGTCTCAGAGGTCCGTTGAAAGCGCAGAGAGCATCATGAAGAACAAGGAACACACTAGGCAGGTCCGAGATACTGTTGTGAAGAAGTTTAAAGCCGGATTTGGATACAAAAAGATTTCCCAAGCTTTAAACATCCCAAGGAGCACTGTGCAAGCGATAATATTGAAATGGAAGGAGTATCAGACCACTGCAAGTCTACCAAGACCTGGCCGTCCCTCTAAACTTTCAGCTCATACAAGGAGAAGACTGATCAGAGATGCAGCCAAGAGGCCCATGATCACTCTGGATGAACTGCAGAGATCTACAGCTGAGGTGGGAGACTCTGTCCATAGGACAACAATCAGTCGTATATTGCACAAATCTGGCCTTTATGGAAGAGTGGCAAGAAGAAAGCCATTTCTTAAAGATATCCATAAAAAGTGTTGTTTAAAGTTTGCCACAAGCCACCTGGGAGACACACCAAACATGTGGAAGAAGGTGCTCTGGTCAGATGGAAACCAAAATTGAACTTTTTGGCAACAATGCAAAACGTTATGTTTGGCGTAAAAGCAACACAGCTCATCACCGTGAACACACCATCCCCACTGTCAAACATGGTGGTGGCAGCATCATGGTTTGGGCCTGCTTTTCTTCAGCAGGGACAGGGAAGATGGTTAAAATTGATGGGAAGATGGATGGAGCCAAATACAGGACCATTCTGGAAGAAAACCTGATGGAGTCTGCAAAAGACCTGAGACTGGGACGGAGATTTGTCTTCCAACAAGACAATGATCCAAAACATAAAGCAAAATCTACAATGGAATGGTTCAAAAATAAACATATCCAGGTGTTAGAATGGCCAAGTCAAAGTCCAGACCTGAATCCAATCGAGAATCTGTGGAAAGAACTGAAAATTGCTGTTCACAAATGCTCTCCATCCAACCTCACTGAGCTCGAATTTTTCAGTTTTTGATTTGTTAAAAAAGTTTGAAATATCCAATAAATGTCGTTCCACTTCATGATTGTGTCCCACTTGTTGTTGATTCTTCACAAAAAAAATACAGTTTTATATCTTTATGTTTGAAGCCTGAAATGTGGCAAAAGGTCGCAAAGTTCAAGGGGGCCGAATACTTTCGCAAGGCACTGTAATTAGTTCAATAAAGTCCACCTGTGTGCAATCTAAGTGTCACATAATCTGTCACATGATCTCAGTATATATACACCTGTTCTGAAACGCCCCAAAGTCTGCAACACCACAAAGCAAGAGGCACCACCAAGAAAGCTGCACCATGAAGACCAACGAGCTCTCCAAACAGGTCAGGGACAAAGTTGTGGAGAAGTACAGATCAGGGTTGGGTTATAAAAAATGTCAGAAACTTTGAACATCCCACGGAGCATCATTAAATCCATAATTAAAAAATGGAAAGAATATGGCACCACAACAAACCTGCCAAGAGTGGGTCGCCCTCCAAAACTTACGGACCAGGCAAGGAGGGCATTGATCAGAGAGGCAACACAGAGACTAAAGATAACCCTGAAGGAGCTGCAAAGCTCCACAGCGGTGATTGGAGTATCTGTCCACTTTAAGCCGTACACTCCACAGAGCTGGGCTTTATGGAAGAGTGGCCAGAAAAAAAAAATTGCTTAAAGAAAAAATAAGCCAACACGTTTGGTGTTCGCCAAAAGGCATGTGGGAGACTCCCCACATGTATGGAAGAAGGTACTCTGGTCAGATGAGATTAAAATTGAGCTTTTGGCCATCAAGGAAAATGCTATGTCTGGCGCAAACCCAACACCTCATCACCCAGAGAACACCATCCCCACAGTGAAGCATGGTGGTGGCAACATCATGCTGTGGGGATGTTTTTCATCGGCAGGGACTGGGAAACTGGTCAGAATTGAAGGAATGATGGATGACGCTAAATACAGGGACATTTCAGTCTTCCAGAGATTTGAGACTGGGACGGAGGCTCACCTTCCAGCAGGACAATGACCCTAAGCATACTGCTAAAGCAACACTTGAGTGGTTTAAGGGGGAACATTTAAATAGCCTAGTCAAAGCCAGACTTCAATTCAATTGAGAATCTGTGGTATGACTTAAAGATTGCTGTACACCAGCAGGAACCCATCCAACTTCAAGGAGCTGGAGCAATTTTGCCTTGAAGAATGGGAAAAAATCCCAGTGGCTAGATGTGCCAAGATGTGCCAAGCTTATAGAGACATACCCCAAGAGACTTGCAGCTGTAATTGCTGCAAAAGGTGGCTCTACAAAGTGTTGACTTTGGGGGGGATGAATAGTTATGCACGCTCAAGTTTCGTTTTTTTTTGTTCCACAATAACAAAATATTTTGCATCTTCAAAGTGATAGGTATCTTGTGTAAATCCAATTATACAAACCTCCCAAAAATCTATTTTAATTCCAGGTTGTAAGACAACAAAATAGGAAAAATGTCAAAGGGGGTGAATAGTTTCGCAAGCCACTGTAACTCTAATGAACTTACCTTCTGCAGCAGAAGTAACTCTGATCATCCTGTCCTGTGGTGGTCCTCATAAGAGCCAGTTTCATCAAAGTGCTTGATGGTTTTTGCGACGCCACTTGAAGTAACTTTCAAAGTTCCTGCAATTTCCCGGATTGACTCACCTTCATCTCTTAAAGTAATGATGGACTGTCGTTTCTCTTTGCTTATTTAAGCTGTTCTTGCCATAATATGGACTTGGTCTTTTACCAAATAGGGCTATTTTCTGTAAAACATCCCTTCCTTGTCACAACACAACTGATTGGCTCAAACGCATTAAGATGGAAAGAAATTCCACAAATTAACTTTTACCAGCCTGTTAACTGAAATGCATTCCAGGTGACTACCTCATGAGGCTGGTTGAGAGAATGCCAAGAGTGTTATTTCATAATGTCGATGTCTTCACTATTATTTTACAATGTAGAAAATAGTCAAAATAAAGAAAAACCCTTGAATGAGTAGGTGTGTCCAAACTTTTGACTGGTACTGTATGTTTCCCATGCCAATCAAGCCCCTTGAATTGAAATTGAGAGAGAGGTGGGGGACATGGTCACAAGGGAAAGACTGAGCAATCAAGTAACAAGGGAAAATAACTAGCCTAGACTATCTATGGAAATAGTAGCTCTCACTCTGAAGTGTATTTAACCAAATTCTGTGTGAAGCCAAGTAGCAAGAGCGCCAGAGAGAGGAGAGAGAAAGAGGAGAGAGAAAGAGGAGAGAGAGAGGAGAGAGGAGAGAGAGAGAGGAGAGAGGAGAGAGAGAGAGGAGAGAGAGAGAGAGAGAGAGAGAGAGAAAGAGGAGAGAGAAAAAGGAGAGAGAGGAGAGAGAGAGAGAGAGAGAAAGAGGAGAGAGGAGAGAGCGAGAAAGAGGAGAGAGAGAAAAAGGAGAGAGAGAGAGAGAGAGAGAGAGAGAGAAAGAGGAGAGATGAGAAAGAAAGGAGAGAGAAAGAGGAGAAATGAGGAGAAATGATGGAGAGAGGAGAGAGAAAGAGAGAGAGAGAAAAGAGAGAGAGAAGAGAGAGAGAAAGGAGAGAGAGAGAGAGAGAGAAAGAGAGAGAGAGAGAGAGAGAGGAGAGAGAGAGAGAGAGAGAGAGGAGAGGAGAGAGAGAGAGAGAGAGAGAGAGAGAGAGGAGAGAGAGAGAGAGAGAGAGAGAGAAAAAGGAGAGAGAGGAGAGAGAGAGAAGAGAGAGAGGGGAGAGAGAGGAGAGAGAGGAGAGAGAGAGAAAAAGGAGAGAGAGAGGAGAGAGAGAGCTGTGGTGGCATAGTCTCTTAAATCACCATTATAACTGCTTGCTTTCATTTCACCATTTAGTTTAATTGAGCAGAAACCATCATTGATCCGTCCAATGGCACAAAAATGGAACGTCAGCATGTTTTGATAACTAATCAAGAGAAATAACCCTTACTACAGCACAAAGACGGTGTCTCAATCATATCTCCTTTCTCCCTCAAGTGTTCAATTCATGGATTTAAAAGGAAAGGACCGGTACAATGTCTCTTTATCCCAGGCCGACACCAGTCCAATGCTTTTACATTTGTGCGGGGGTAGTGAACGAGTGCACACTTCAGGAAGAAGGAGAAATGAGTGGGGCACAACCTTGAATCAAAATCAGACGTTGTGATAGACATCAGTATCTGAAGCCACTGGTGAATTGAGCCAGTTGAACTCCAGGTCAAGAATAGCTCTTGGGTTAGGCCTAGGTGCTGTGTCGTCGCTCTCCCTGGACACACGGACACACACGGACACACACACACACACACAAAGCTGATGGATGACAGGGCGTGTGTTTAATCTCATTGTGTATTCTAGCAGCCGCCTTTAATCCCCCGCTCAGCCAGTCACACTCGTGTCCCAAATCGCACCCTATTTAGGGCACTACCTTTGACCAGGGCCCTTAGGGAATAGGGTACCATTCGGGACACATTGGTAGCTAGCCGCTTGTCTAAAACCATAAACTATGTATCTCCTCTATTTCCTAGGATATATGTCTCCCCCTCTCTCTCATACACACACCATTTATCTGTGTCAATGTGTTATCATACGAAGCCATCAAGCAACCATCAATCTGATCTGGCGCAGAAAATCGTTTTCCACCCTCCAATCCACATTATTGTTTCAAAAACCACGTGACACAGAGAGCGAGAGAGAGCACGAGAGAGAGAGACACACACATTAGCATTATCATTAATAGGCTATAGTAGCCCTGTAGCGTAATATTAAAATAGCCTCTCCTACACCAAAGCAACGCTCTGAGCTGCTCTTTTGTTACAGACCCGTAGCACGCTGACTGCCAGGCCGATTCAGAAGCCATATAAATGGGATTTAATTCCTACAAGGAGACCACATGCTGGTGCTCGGGAGAGAGAGGCAGGGGCTTGACTGTTACGGGGGGGAGAGAGAGACAGGGACACGGGAGTTTAGCCTAGACTGTGGATGCGATCGCTCGCTGCTCAGTGCGTTCAGCCAAGCATGAGAACACAAAAGGTTGTTTCCTTCAAAAGAGGAAGAAGCCTTTTCAGAGGTGCTGGAACCAAGCAGCAAGAGCAGTCAGACACAGCAGACCCGTCCGTGTAGAGTTGTTATAGTAACGTAATGTATATGCTATTATGCTATTATTTCTAGTAAGTAGTGTATTGAATTAAATCGGTACAAGTAGCGAGTCGCCCGCGGTCCTCGCTCTCCCCACACGCTCTAGTTCTGGAATTGTTATTTTGCTGCAATTTTAACGCAAACCCGAGAAACCACAACATCCGATAATATTAGGCTATAGTCTAGTCACGGAATTTCCACGGAATTATAGGCTACAGAGCGTCTGGTGTTTCGTGCGCGTAAGAGAGACACATACCTAGGATAAGGGTTCATCTTTACTGTAGGCTAATGTTCAGGCTTTTCATACAGCCTCTGAAGCCTCACCAATAGCCGTTTAATCTCTGTGGTCACTGGGAGATCAATCCGGGCTAACCAAATGTAGGCTAGTGATTTCATTTCTATGTCAGTGCGCTCACAGTGTGTCACAAAACACACAGACAGCGAGAGAGGCAAGCAGTCTCTTTAACTTTGGCTATTATAAATGCCATCACTGAATAGCCTAAACACCTATTTAATTAAACAGCAACATATGGACACACGCATTCACACACACACACACACTGCATACTGCACTGTACAGCTCGCAAATTGAGCATTTCAATGTACTTGTGCATGTGACAAATAAAACGGGAAACTATAGTCTCGCTACAAGAAAGGAATCTGGGCATCATGTGTAGTAAATTAGCCTCTCCCATCAATTAATTAACATTAACCACTATCACTCACTCACACTGACTGACTGCCTGCCTGAATGACTGCACATTAGGCTACACAGACAGAAGCTCTCGAGCCTCTCACCGCAGCCAGTTCAAATTAGCGCTCGTGCTCATTAGAAGGATAGAATGAAACGGTGGGTAACTTACTACGGGCTCCATGCGAGGTGTGTCGACTGGTAACCGCGGAGACACCATTAGCATCTTGGAGATAAGGTGGACAGCGGCGACGGTCCCGTTAAATCCACTTTGCTGTTCGGTATATCAGTCCACTACTGCCAAAAATATCAAACCAACAAGGTTCTTCAAAAAAAAGAACAGAAAGGTTTAAAGACAACCTTTGAGGAGGCGGGGGGGTGAATGTCTCCCCACAGTCTTCTTTGTCTGGTAAATTGGTGTTGAGTACAGAACACGACAGGTATCAAATGAAAGGGGTACTGCAGCCAAGATAAAGCTAATTGTATATTCCCTTCAAGTATCATGCAAGTTCATTGTTTCTATTGCCGTATTCGTCGTAATGATACCGAGTCTAGTATCAATCTAGTCTCGGATCCGCACTTAGTCGCCAGAGCTGCTTGCTTCCTGGCTGTGGGGGCGGGGTTAGCTTGCTGATAGGTTGATAAGCAGTACTACGTCGACGAGAGGAGGAGACGACGTTTCTCCATTCGCCTCTCTGCACTTAAAGGGGACATTCCACTTGCTGGGATCGTGTGAGAGGCCAGTTTCTGTGTGTGTGTGTGTGTGAGAGAGAGAGAGAGTGTGCGTGTGTGTCTGCGTGTGTGTGCCTGCGTGTGTGTGTGTGTGTCTGCGTGTGTGTGTCTGCATGTGTGTGTGTGTGTGTGTGTGTGTGTGTGTGTGTGTGTGTGTGTGTGTGTGTGTGTGTGTGTGTGTGTGTGTGTGTGTGTGTGTGTTCAGATGAACGATAAAGAGAGTGACACACATATCTGCTCCAACACAAAGGGGCTGAGGGAAACCAGTGGTCATGATGTTAAACACGCCACTGAACACACATTGTCTTCAAAATAATCCTGATTCTACTCGTTCTCTTGTCAGGTCATTAAACTTATATAATAACAACATGATAATACAACATGATTAGCTATATAATATAGTTGCTACTATATTGGAATATATACCCTCCTCTTATAGGTATTAAACTGTTAAAGTAAACTACTATATAATACTATTATAATACACAACCAGTATTAATATATATATATTATAAATATATATATTTCTTTTTTTTCACTACAAATATTTCACAATAAACACAGTATATATATATATATTTTTTTTTAACAATTTGTGTTCAAGGTTACTGGTATATTTAAGACGATGTAAAAACAAATTAAGATGCTTGTGTGGATGATAGATGTGTGGATGATAGATGTGTGGATGATAGATGTGTGGATGATAGATGTTAGATGTGTGGATGATAGATGTTAGATGTGTGGATGATAGATGTGTGGATGATAGATGTTAGATGTGTGGATGATAGATGTGTGGATGATAGATGTGTGGATGATAGATGTTAGATGTGTGGATGATAGATGTGTGGATGATAGATGTGTGGATGATAGATGTGTGGATGATGGATGTGTGGATGATAGATGTGTGGATGATAGATGTGTGGATGATAGATGTTAGATGTGTGGATGATAGATGTGTGGATGATAGATGTGTGGATGATAGATGTTAGATGTGTGGATGATAGATGTGTGGATGATAGATGTGTGGATGATAGATGTTAGATGTGTGGATGATAGATGTGTGGATGATAGATGTTAGATGTGTGGATGATAGATGTGTGGATGATAGATGTTAGATGTGTGGATGATAGATGTGTGGATGATATATGTGTGGATGATAGATGTGTGGATGATAGATGTGTGGATGATAGATGTGTGGATGATAGATGTTAGATGTGTGGATGATATATGTGTGGATGATAGATGTGTGGATGATAGATGCTAGATGTGTGGATGATAGATGTGTGGATGATAGATGTTAGATGTGTGGATGATAGATGTGTGGATGATAGATGTGTGGATGATAGATGTGTGGATGATAGATGTTAGATGTGTGGATGATAGATGTGTGGATGATAGATGTGTGGATGATAGATGTTAGATGTGTGGATGATAGATGTGTGGATGATAGATGTTAGATGTGTGGATGATAGATGTGTGGATGATAGATGTGTGCTAAGCTGCACCCATAGCTGTATCTATAGCTAATTGCCATGTTACACACGTATAGACTCTTCCCCTAAGTGCAGACAGTCAGTTATTATATTGATTTGACAAGAATAGAACCATGTGCAGATTAAAGATGTCAAGTAAGCTTATCCTATATACCTACGGGCGTAACCACGACCCTACCATAATTACTTATCATGTTTTACACATATATACTCCTTTCTTTTCCTATGTGCAGTCAGTCAAGCAGTTGACCTTGAGAGAAGGACCTTAAAATGCTGGCTTTAAAGGGTCAATGGAGACACGTGTGGTGTGTGTGTGTGCGTGCGTGCGTGCGTGCGTGTGTGTGTGTGTGTGTGCGTGCGTGCGTGCGTGTGCGAGTGTGTGTGTGTGTGTGCGTATGTGCATGTGCGAGCGTGCGTGTGTGTACGTGCGTGTGCGAGCGTGCGCCTGTGCCTGTTCTTTTTAAGCAGACGTAGGGTGAAAATGAAGCAGTAGACATTCTAGTCAGCTCTATGGGGTCAGAGGTTACAGGTTAAGAAGGGGGTCATGGTGTGTTTTTATGGGTGGCCAACCCCTGGTAGGTAAGGCTTGAAATAAGACTTGATACGTCCCAAATGGCACCCTATTCCTTATATAATGCCCTACTTTTGACTAAAGCCCTATAGGTAGTGCACTATGTGGGCAATAGGTTAGGATTTGGTAATGGACGGGTAATGGACGGTTTAGATTTAAACAGTTGCTTTAGGAAAGGGGAGTGGAGGGGAATAGGGGACAGGGAGAGAGAGGAAGAGGGAGGGAGGAAGAGGAGAAGAAGGTATGGGGAGGAGAGGAGAGGTGAGGCGAGACAGAGGAGAGGCGAGACTGAGGGGAGGAGAGACAGAGGAGAGGCGAGGCAGAGGGGAGGAGAGGTGAGACTGAGGGGGGAGGCGAGACTGAGGGGAGGAGAGGAGAGGTGAGGCGAGACAGAGGAGAGGAGAGGCAGAGGGGAGGAGAGACAGAGGAGAAGAGAGACAGAGGATAAGAGAGAAAGAGGAGAGGATAGACAGAGGAGAAGAGAGACAGAGGAGAAGAGAGACAGAGGAGAAGAGAGAAAGAGGAGAGGAGACACAGAGGAGAGGAGAGACAGAGGAGAGGAGAGACAGAGGAAAAGAGAGACAGAGGAGAAGAGAGAAAGAGGAGAGGATAGACAGAGGAGAAGAAAGACAGAGGAGAAGAGAGACAGAGGAGAAGAGAGACAGAGGTGAAGAGAGACAGAGGAGAAGAGAGACAGAGGAGAAGAAAGACAGAGGAGAAGAGAGACAGAGGAGAAGAGAGAAAGAGGAGAGGATAGACAGAGGAGAAGAGAGACAGAGGAGAAGAGAGACAGAGGTGAAGAGAGACAGAGGAGAAGAGAGACAGAGGAGAAGAGAGACAGGGGAGAGGAGAGACAGTGGAGAAGAGAGACAGAGGTGAAGAGAGACAGAGGAGAAGAGAGACAGAGGAGAAGAGAGACAGAGGAGAAGAGAGACAGAGGAAAAGAGAGACAGAGGAGAAGAGAGACAGAGGAGAGGATAGACAGAGGAGAGGAGAGACAGATGAGAAGAGAGACAGAGGAGAAGAGAGACAGAGGAGAGGATAGACAGAGGAGAAGAGAGACAGAGGAGAAGAGAGACAGAGGAGAAGAGAGACAGAGGAGAAGAGAGACAGAGGAGAGGAGAGACAGAGGAGAAGAGAGACACAGGAGAGGATAGACAGAGGAGAAGGGAGACAGGGGAGAGGAGAGACAGTGGAGAAGAGAGACAGAGGAGAAGAGAGACAGAGGAGAAGAGAGACAGAGGAGAGGATAGACAGAGGAGAGGAGAGACAGAGGAGAAGAGAGACAGAAGAGAAGAGAGACAGAGGAGAGGATAGACAGAGGAGAAGGGAGACAGGGGAGAGGAGAGACAGTGGAGAAGAGAGACAGAGGAGAAGAGAGAAAGAGGAGAAGAGAGACAGAGGAGAAGAGAGAAAGAGGAGAGGAGAGACAGGGGAGAAGAGAGACAGAGGAGAGGATAGGCAGAGGAGAAGAGAGAGAGGAGAAGAGAGACAGAGGACAGGATAGACAGAGGAGAGAGAGGAGAGGATAGACAGAGGAGAGGAGAGACAGAGGAGAGGATAGACAGAGGAGAAGAGAGACAGAGGAGAGGAGAGACAGTGGAGAAGAGAGACAGAGGAGAAGAGAGAAAGAGGAGAAGAGAGACAGAGGAGAAGAGAGACAGAGGAGAGGATAGACAGAGGAGAAGGGAGACAGGGGAGAGGAGAGACAGTGGAGAGGATAGACAGAGGAGAGGAGAGACAGAGGAGAAGAGAGACAGAGGAGAGGATAGACAGAGGAGAGGAGAGACAGAGGAGAAGAGAGACAGAAGAGAAGAGAGACAGAGGATAAGAGAGAAAGAGGAGAAGAGAGACAGAGGAGAAGAGAGACAGAGGAGAGGATATACAGAGGAGAAGAGAGACAGAGGAGAAGAGAGACAGAGGAGAGGAGAGACAGAGGAGAGGATAGACAGAGGAGAAGAGAGACAGAGTAGAAGCGAGACAGAGGAGAAGAGAGACAGAGGAGAAGAGAGACAGAGGAGAAGAGAGACAGAGGAGAAGAGAGACAGAGGAGAGGATAGGCAGAGGAGAAGAGAGAGAGGAGAAGAGAGACAGAGGACAGGATAGACAGAGGAGAGAGAGGAGAGGATCGACAGAGGGAAGGAGAAAGTAAGTAGAGCAGGGTGGCCCCACAAGTTTGTTTAATTTTTTTGATAAAATACTGTAAAATGACCAGGAAATGAGCTCAAAGTTATTTTAATTTAGGACATGTATTCCCAAGTATTCCCACGCATAAATAAAGATGCATATCTGATCAAGGTTTGAAATTATTCTGTTTTTGCCAAATACTGTATCTGTTTGGGATTCTTGCGGTCAATTTGCAGTGTACAAATTATTTATAACTATGTTCTGAGTCCCCCGACCATCCGCTCAAGGAAAAATCGGTAGAGAGATCGAGAGATGGAAAGGGAAAGAGATAGAGAGGGATAGAGAGAGAGGGAGAGAGGGAAATTGATGAAGGCAGGGATGGAGGGAGGAGAAAGGAGGACTCGGAGGAGTACACCCTCTATAGAACATCAGTAGGTCTGCCTGGCACTGTTACAGCATACCCACGGGACAACTGTGCGTGTGTGTTTGTATGTGTGTATGAGGGGATCATGTGGAGCAGCCAGCGGCTGAAAAAGGGAGAAAAAAAGAGCAACAGAGAGAGAAATATGTTTTCCTCTGTTAGTTCAGCATTGATTCTGAACTTTGAGCCACAGACACCCAGTATGGTTCAGTATAGGTTACCTTACCCATCCTCCTGTAGGGTGTAACCCCACCCATCCTCCTGTAGGGTGTAACCCCACCCATCCTCCTGTAGGGTGTAACCCCACCCATCCTCCTGTAGGGTGTAACCCCGCTCATCCTCCTGTAGGGTCTAACCCCGCCCATCCTCCTGTAGGGTGTAACCCCGCCCATCCTCCTGTAGGGTCTAACCCCACCCATCCTCCTGTAGGGTGTAACCCCGCCCATCCTCCTGTAGGGTCTAACCCCGCCCAGCATGGTTCTGTAGGATGTAACCCCACCCAGCATGGTTCTGTAGGATGTAACCCCACCCATCCTCCTGTAGGATGTAACCCCACCCAGCATGGTTCTGTAGGGTCTAACCCCACCCATCCTCCTGTAGGGTGTAACCCCACCCAGCATGGTTCTGTAGGGTCTAACCCCACCCATCATCCTGTGGGGTGTAACCCCACCCAGCATGGTTCTGTAGGATGTAACCCCACCCATCCTCCTGCAGGATGTAACCCCACCCAGCATGGTTCTGTAGGGTGTAACCCCACCCATCCTCCTGTAGGGTGTAACCTCACCCAGCATGGTTCTGTAGGATGTAACCCCACCCAGCATGGTTCTGTAGGGTGTAACCCCACCCAGCATGGTTCTGTAGGGTGTAACCCCACCCATCCTCCTATAGGGTTTAACCCCGCCCAACCTCCTGTAGGGTCTAACCCCAGCCTGCATGGTACTGTAGGGTGTAACCCCACCCATCCTCCTGTAGGGTGTAACCCCACCCATCCTCCTGTAGGGTGTAACCCCGCTCATCTTCCTGTAGGGTCTAACCCCGCCCATCCTCCTGTAGGGTCTAACCCCACCCATTGTCCTGTAGGGTCTAACCCCACCCTGCATGGTACTGTAGGGTGTAACCCCACCCATCCTCCTGTAGGGTCTAACCCCGCCCATCCTCCTGTAGGGTCTAACCCCGCCCATCCTCCTGTAGGGTGTAACCCCGCCCATCCTCCTGTCGGATGTAACCCCAACCAGCCTGGTTCTGTAGGGTGTAACCCCACCCAATATGGTTCTGCAGGGTGTAACCCCACCCATCATGGTTCTGTAGGGTGTAACCCAACCCATCATGGTTCTGTAGGATGTAACCCCACCCAGTATGGTTCTGTAGGGTGTAACCCCACCCAATATGGTTCTGTAGGGTGTAACCCCACCCAATATGGTTCTGTAGGGTGTAACCCCACCCATCATGGTTCTGTAGGGTGTAACCCCACCCAGCATGGTTCTGTAGGGTGTAACCCCGCCCATCTTCCTGTAGGGTGTAACCCCGCACATCCTCCTGTAGGGTATAACCCTGCCCATCCTCCTGTAGGGTGTAACCCCACCCATCCTCCTGTAGGGTCTAAACCCACCCATCCTCCTGTAGGGTGTAACCCCACCCAGCATGGTTCTGTAGAGTGTAACCCCACCCATCCTCCTGTAGGGTGTAACCCCGCCCATCATGGTTCTGTAGGGTGTAACCCCGCCCATCCTCCTGTAGTGTGTAACACCACCCATCCTCCTGTAGGGTGTAACCCCACCCATCCTCCTGTAGTGTGTAACACCACCCATCCTCCTGTAGTGTGTAACACCACCCATCCTCCTGTAGGGTATAACCCCACCCATCCTCCTGTAGGGTGTAACACTAAAGAGTGAGATAGAGGGGTGAGAAAATGGAGGGATGATAAGGAGTAGCATTACTGGGATGAAGATCAGGGAAAGAGGTTAGGAGAGGTAAAGTGTGTGTGTGTGTGTTGCTCGTTTGTGTGCGCAACGCTTGTGTGTCTGCATGCATTGGTGTGTGTGTGTTTGGCACTGTGGTAGCAGTCCTGGCAGTTATACATAGACAGGCTCTCAGTATGCCAAGGATAGGGAGGGGATAGATGGGAGGTAGAGGTGGGTAGAGGGGGGTAGAGGGAGGGTAGAGGGAGGGTAGAGGGGGTTGTGGAGGGTAGATATGGGGAGAGGAGGGTGCAGGAGGGTAGAGGGGTAGAGGGAGTTAGAGGGGGTAGAGGAGAATATGGGGGATAGAGGAGAGGTAGAGGGCGGTAGAGGGGGTGGTGGGAGGATAGAGGTGAGTAGAGAAGCGTATGGGGGTAGAGGGGGATAGAGAGAGGTAGAGGTGGGTAGAGAGAGGTGGAGGGGGTAGAAGAGGGTAGAAGAGGGTAGAGCAGGGTAGAAGAGGGTAGAGGAGGGTAGAGGAGGGTAGAGGAGGGTAGAAGAGGGTAGAGGAGGGTAGAGGGTAGAAGAGGGTAGAAGAGGGTAGAGCAGGGTGAAAGAGGGTAGAGGGGGTTAGAGGAACGTTGGTGGGGGAGGGGGTAGAGGAGGGTAGAGGAGGTAACGGGGTAGGGGGTAGAGGAGGTAACGGGGGTAGAGGGGGTAGAGGAGGGTAGGACTAACATTCACACCTCTCAGTGTATATCCACTAACATTCACACCTCAGTGTATATCCACACTAAGCTGGTGTACTCTATCTGGAATGTCTTTCTTGTCTAGATGACATAATTGTTTCTTTCTACTTCTCTGGCTTGCTACCACTAAACTACACACACACACACACACACACACACACACACACACACACACTGACTAGTATTACACTACAGCGTGTAGTGGCTTGCCAGAGAAAGGAGATGCTGAAGTTATTTGTTATTTATCTTTTTCATCTCTTGACATCGTAATAAGGGCATCAGGAAGGTGCAGACATTTCATGTTGCTAAATCTAATGTTCCTTAATGTTAACATGTTGCACCGTCTAATGTTCCTTAATGCTAGTTAACATGCTGCTCCGTCTAATGTTCCTCAATGTTAACATGTTGCTCCATCTAATGTTCCTTAATGTTAACATTCTGCTCCATCTAATGTTCCTTAATGTTAGTTAACATGTTGCTCCGTCTAATGTTCCTTAATGTTAACATTCTGCTCCATCTAATGTTCCTTAATGTTAGTTAACATGTTGCTCCATCTAATGTTCCTTAATGTTAACATGCTGCTGCTAATGTTCCATCTATCTAATGTTCCTTAATGTTAATGTTCCTTCAACATGTTGCTCCATCTAATGTTCCTTAATGTTAGTTAACATGTTGCTCCATCTAATGTTCCAAATTGTTAGTTAACATGCTGCTCTGTCTAATGTTCCTTAATGTTAACATGTTGCTCCATCTAATGTTCCTTAATGTTAGTTAACATGCTGCTCCGTCTAATGTTCCTTAATGTTAACATGTTGCTCCATCTAATGTTCCTTAATGTTAACATGTTGCTCCATCTAATGTTCCTTAATGTTAACATGCTGCTCCATCTAATGTTCCTTGTTAATGTTAGTTAACATGCTGCTCCATCTAATGTTCCTTAATGTTAACATGTTGCTCCATCTAATGTTCCTCAATGTTAACATGCTGCTCCATCTAATGTTCCTTAATGTTAAACATGTTGCTCCATCTAATGTTCCTTAATGTTAACATGCTGCTCCATCTAATGTTCCTTAATGTTAGTTAACATGCTGCTCCGTCTAATGTTCCTTAATGTTAACATGTTGCTCCATCTAATGTTCCTTAATGTTAGTTAACATGCTGCTCCATCTAATGTTCCTTAATGTTAGTTAACATGTTGCTCCATCTAATGTTCCTTAATGTTAGTTAACATGCTGCTCCGTCTAATGTTCCTTAATGTTAACATGCTGCTCCGTCTAATGTTCCTTAATGTTAACATGCTGCTCCATCTAATGTTCCTTAATGTTAGTTAACATGCTGCTCCATCTAATGTTCCTTAATGTTAAACATGTTGCTCCGTCTAATGTTCCTTAATGTTAACATGTTGCTCCGTCTAATGTTCCTTAATGTTAGTTAACATGCTGCTCCGTCTAATGTTCCTTAATGTTAACATGTTAACATGCTGCTCCATCAAATGTTCCTTAATGTTAGTTAACATGCTGCTCCATCTAATGTTCCTTAATGTTAGTTAACATGTTGCTCCATCTAATGTTCCTTAATGTTAACATGTTGCTCCATCTAATGTTCCTTAATGTTAACATGCTGCTCCATCTAATGTTCCTTAATGTTAATGTTCCTCTAATGTTAATGTTAACATGTTGCTCCATCTAATGTTCCTTAATGTTAGTTAACATGTTGCTCCATCTAATGTTCCTTAATGTTATGTTCCATCTAATGTTCCTTAATGTTAACATGTTGTTCCTTAATGTTAACATCCGTCTAATGTTCCTTAATGTTAAACATGCTGCTCCGTCTAATGTTCCTTAATGTTAAACATGTGCTCCATCTAATGTTCCTTAATGTTAGTTAACATGTTGCTCCATCTAATGTTCCTTAATGTTAGTTAACATGTTGCTCTAATGTTCATCTAATGTTCCTTAATGTTAGTTAACATGTTGCTCCATCTAATGTTCCTTAATGTTAGTTAACATGTTGCTCCATCTAATGTTCCTTAATGTCTAACATGTTCCTCTAATGTTCCTTAATGTTAAACATGTTGCTCCATCTAATGTTCCTTAATGTTAGTTAACATGTTGCTCCATCTAATGTTCCTTAATGTTAACATGTGCTCCATCTAATGTTCCTTAATGTTAACATGTTAAATGTTCAATGTTAGTTAACATGTTGCTCCATCTAATGTTCCTTAATGTTAACATGTTGCTCCATCTAATGTTCCTTAATGTTAACATGTTGCTCCGTCTAATGTTCCTTATGTTAGTTAACATGCTGCTCCGTCTAATGTTCCTTAATGTTAAACATGCTGCTCCGTCTAATGTTCCTTAATGTTAACATGTTGCTCCTAATGTCTAATGTTCATGCTGCTCCATCTAATGTTCCTTAATGTTAACATGTTGCTCCATCTAATGTTCCTTAATGTTAGTTAACATGTTGCTCCATCTAATGTTCCTTAATGTTAGTTAACATGTTGCTCCAATCTAATGTTCCTCTAATGTTCCTAATGTTAACATGTTGCTCCATCTAATGTTCCTTAATGTTCATGTTGCTTGTTCCTTAATGTTAACATGTTGCTCCATCTAATGTTCCTTAATGTTAACATGTTGCTCCATCTAATGTTCCTTAATGTTAAACATGTTGCTCCGTCTAATGTTCCTTAATGTTAACATGTTGCTCCATCTAATGTTCCTTAATGTTAACATGCTGCTCCATCTAATGTTCCTTAATGTTAGTTAACATGTTGCTCCATCTAATGTTCCTTAATGTTAGTTAACATGTTGCTCCATCTAATGTTCCTTAATGTTAAACATGTTGCTCCATCTAATGTTCCTTAATGTTAGTTAACATGTTGCTCCATCTAATGTTCCTTAATGTTAGTTAACATGTTGCTCCATCTAATGTTCCTTAATGTTAACATGCTGCTCCATCTAATGTTCCTTAATGTTAAACATGTTGCTCCATCTAATGTTCCTTAATGTTAACATGTTGCTGCTCCCTTAATGTTAACATGCTGCTCCGTCTAATGTTCCTTAATGTTAACATGCTGCTCCGTCTAATGTTCCTTAATGTTAACATGCTGCTCCATCTAATGTTCCTTAATGTTAGTTAACATGCTGCTCCGTCTAATGTTCCTTAATGTTAGTTAACATGCTGCTCCATCTAATGTTCCTTAATGTTAGTTAACATGCTGCTCCATCAAATGTTCCTTAATGTTAAACATGCTGCTCCATCTAATGTTCCTTAATGTTAGTTAACATGTTGCTCCATCTAATGTTCCTTAATGTTAACATGTTGCTCCATCTAATGTTCCTTAATGTTAACATGTTGCTCCATCTAATGTTCCTTAATAATCTAATGTTCATGTTAACATGCTGCTCCATCTAATGTTCCTTAATGTTAGTTAACATGCTGCTCCATCTAATGTTCCTTAATGTTAACATGTTGCTCCATCTAATGTTCCTTAATGTTAACTCCATGCTGCTCCGTCTAATGTTCCTTAATGTTAACATGCTGCTCCATCTAATGTTCCTTAATGTTAGTTAACATGCTGCTCCATCTAATGTTCCTTAATGTTAGTTAACATGTTGCTCCATCTAATGTTCCTTAATGTTAACAACATGCTGCTCCATCTAATGTTCCTTAATGTTAGTTAACATGTTGCTCCATCTAATGTTCCTTAATGTTAGTTAACATGTTGCTCCATCTAATGTTCCTTAATGTTAAACATGTTGCTCCATCTAATGTTCCTTAATGTTCCATCTAATGTTAACTGCCATCTAATGTTCCTTAATGTTGCTGCTCCATCTAATGTTCCTTAATGTTAGTTAACATGTTGCTCCATCTAATGTTCCTTAATGTTAGTTAACATGCTGCTCCATCTAATGTTCCTTAATGTTAGTTAACATGTTGCTCCATCTAATGTTCTAATGTTAATGTTAACATGTTGCTCCATCTAATGTTCCTTAATGTTAGTTAACATGTTGCTCCATCTAATGTTCTAATGTTAACATGTTGCTCCATCTAATGTTCCTTAATGTTAACATGTTGCTCCATCTAATGTTCCTTAATGTTAAACATGTTGCTCCATCTAATGTTCCTTAATGTTAGTTAACATGTTGCTCCATCTAATGTTCCTTAATGTTAGTTAACATGTTGCTCCATCTAATGTTCCTTAATGTTAACATGTTGCTCCATCTAATGTTCCTTAATGTTAGTTAACATGCTGCTCCATCTAATGTTCCTTAATGTTAGTTAACATGTTGCTCCATCTAATGTTCCTTAATGTTAACATGCTGCTCCATCTAATGTTCCTCTAATGTTAAACATGTTGCTCCATCTAATGTTCCTTAATGTTAGTTAACATGTTGCTCCTAATCTAATGTTAATGTTAACATGCTCCGTCTAATGTTCCTTAATGTTAAACATGTTGCTCCATCTAATGTTCCTTAATGTTAACATGCTGCTCCATCTAATGTTCCTTAATGTTAGTTAACATGTTGCTCCATCTAATGTTCCTTAATGTTAGTTAACATGCTGCTCCATCTAATGTTCCTTAATGTTAAACATGTTGCTCCATCTAATGTTCCTTAATGTTAACATGTTGCTCCATCTAATGTTCCTTAATGTTAGTTAACATGCTGCTCCATCTAATGTTCCTTAATGTTAGTTAACATGTTGCTCCATCAATGTTCCTTAATGTTAACATGTTGCTCCATCTAATGTTCCTTAATGTTAACATGCTGCTCCATCTAATGTTCCTTAATGTTAGTTAACATGCTGCTCCGTCTAATGTTCCTTAATGTTAGTTAACATGCTGCTCCGTCTAATGTTCCTTAATGTTAGTTAACATGTTGCTCCATCTAATGTTCAATGTTAATGTTAACATGTTGCTCCATCTAATGTTCCTTAATGTTAGTTAACATGCTGCTCCGTCTAATGTTCCTTAATGTTAGTTAACATGTTGCTCCGTCTAATGTTCCTTAATGTTAGTTAACATGCTGCTCCGTCTAATGTTCCTTAATGTTAGTTAACATGCTGCTCCATCTAATGTTCCTTAATGTTAGTTAACATGTTGCTCCATCTAATGTTCCTTAATGTTAACATGTTGCTCCGTCTAATGTTCCTAATGTTAACATGCTGCTCCGTCTAATGTTCCTTAATGTTAGTTAACATGTTGCTCCATCTAATGTTCCTTAATGTTAACATGCTGCTCCTAATGTTCCTAATGTTAAACATGCTGCTTCTAATGTTAACATGTTGCTCCATCTAATGTTCCTTAATGTTAACATGTTGCTCCATCTAATGTTCCTTAATGTTAGTTAACATGTTGCTCCATCTAATGTTCCTTAATGTTAACATGTTGCTCCGTCTAATGTTCCTTAATGTTAACATGTTGCTCCATCTAATGTTCCTTAATGTTAACATGCTGCTCCATCTAATGTTCCTTAATGTTAGTTAACATGCTGCTCCGTCTAATGTTCCTTAATGTTAACATGCTGCTCCGTCTAATGTTCCTTAATGTTAGTTAACGTGCTGCTCCGTCTAATGTTCCTTAATGTTAACATGTTGCTCCGTCTAATGTTCCTTAATGTTAGTTAACATGTTGCTCCATCTAATGTTCCTTAATGTTAGTTAACATGTTGCTTCATCTAATGTTCCTTAATGTTAACATGTTGCTCCATCTAATGTTCCTTAATGTTAGTTAACATGTTGCTCCATCTAATGTTCCTTAATGTTAGTTAACATGTTGCTCCATCTAATGTTCCTTAATGTTAACATGCTGCTCCGTCTAATGTTCCTTAATGTTAACATGTTGCTCCGTCTAATGTTCCTTAATGTTAGTTAACATGTTGCTCCATCTAATGTTCCTTAATGTTAGTTAACATGTTGCTCCATCTAATGTTCCTTAATGTTAACATGCTGCTCCATCTAATTTTCCTTAATGTTAGTTAACATGCTGCTCCGTCTAATGTTCCTTAATGTTAACCTGCTGCTCCGTCTAATGTTCCTTAATGTTAGTTAACATGCTGCTCCGTCTAATGTTCCTTAATGTTAGTTAACATGCTGCTCCGTCTAATGTTCCTTAATGTTAGTTAACATGCTGCTCCATCAAATGTTCCTTAATGTTAGTTAACATGCTGCTCCTTCTAATGTTCCTTAATGTTAGTTAACATGTTGCTCCATCTAATGTTCCTTAATGTTAACATGTTGCTCCATCTAATGTTCCTTAATGTTAACATGTTTCTCCATCTAATGTTCCTTAATGTTAGCATGCTGCTCCATCTAATGTTCCTTAATGTTAACATGTTGCTCCGTCTAATGTTCCTTAATATTAACATGCTGCTCCGTCTAATGTTTCTTCATGTTAGTTAACGTGCTGCTCCGTCTAATGTTCCTTAATGTTAGTTAACATGCTGCTCCGTCTAATGTTCCTTAATGTTAGTTAACATGTTGCTCTGTCTAATGTTCCTTAATGTTAGTTAACGTGCTGCTCCGTCTAATGTTCCTTAATGTTAGTTAACATGCTGCTCCATCTAATGTTCCTTAATGTTAGTTAACATGTTGCTCCATCTAATGTTCCTTAATGTTAACATGTTGCTCCATCTAATGTTCCTTAATGTTAACATGTTTCTCCATCTAATGTTCCTTAATGTTAGCATGCTGCTCCATCTAATGTTCCTTAATGTTAACATTTTGCTCCGTCTAATGTTCCTTAATATTAACATGCTGCTCCGTCTAATGTTCCTTAATGTTAGTTAACATGCTGCTCCGTCTAATGTTCCTTAATGTTAACATGTTGCTCCGTCTAATGTTCCTTAATGTTAACATGTTGCTCCATCTAATGTTCCTTAATGTTAGTTAACATGTTGCTCCATCTAATGTTCCTTAATGTTAACATGTTGCTCCATCTAATGTTCCTTAATGTTAACATGCTGCTCCGTCTAATGTTCCTTAATGTTAGTTAACATGTTGCTCCATCTAATGTTCCTTAATATTAACATGCTGCTCCGTCTAATGTTCCTTCATGTTAGTTAACATGTTGCTCCATCTAATGTTCCTTAATGTTAGTTAACGTGCTGCTCCGTCTAATTTTCCAAATTGTTAGTTAACATGCTGCTCTGTCTAATGTTCCTTAATGTTAACATGTTGCTCCATCTAATGTTCCTTAATGTTAGTTAACGTGCTGCTCCGTCTAATGTTCCTTAATGTTAACATGTTGCTCCATCTAATGTTCCTTAATGTTAACATGTTGCTCCATCTAATGTTCCTTAATGTTAACATGCTGCTCCATCTAATGTTCCTTAATGTTAAACATGCTGCTCCATCTAATGTTCCTTAATGTTAACATGTTGCTCCATCTAATGTTCCTTAATGTTAACATTCTGCTCCATCTAATGTTCCTTAATGTTAGTTAACATGTTGCTCCGTCTAATGTTCCTTAATGTTAACATTCTGCTCCATCTAATGTTCCTTAATGTTAGTTAACATGTTGCTCCATCTAATGTTCCTTAATGTTAACATGCTGCTCCGTCTAATGTTCCTTAATGTTAGTTAACATGTTGCTCCATCTAATGTTCCTTAATGTTAGTTAACATGTTGCTCCATCTAATGTTCCTTAATGTTAGTTAACATGCTGCTCCGTCTAATGTTCCTTAATGTTAACATGCTGCTCCGTCTAATGTTCCTTAATGTTAACATGCTGCTCCGTCTAATGTTCCTTAATGTTAGTTAACATGCTGCTCCGTCTAATGTTCCTTAATGTTAACATGCTGCTCCGTCTAATGTTCCTTAATGTTAACATGTTGCTCCGTCTAATGTTCCTTAATGTTAGTTAACATGCTGCTCCGTCTAATGTTCCTTAATGTTAGTTAACATGCTGCTCCATCAAATGTTCCTTAATGTTAGTTAACATGCTGCTCCATCTAATGTTCCTTAATGTTAGTTAACATGTTGCTCCATCTAATGTTCCTTAATGTTAACATGTTGCTCCATCTAATGTTCCTTAATGTTAACATGTTGCTCCATCTAATGTTCCTTAATGTTAACATGCCATGTTCTCCATCTAATGTTCCTTAATGTTAGTTAACATGTTGCTCCATCTAATGTTCCTTAATGTTAACATGTTGCTCCATCTAATGTTCCTTAATGTTAACATGCTGCTCCGTCTAATGTTCCTTAATGTTAGTTAACATGCTGCTCCGTCTAATGTTCCTTAATGTTAACATGCTGCTCCGTCTAATGTTCCTTAATGTTAACATGTTGCTCCGTCTAATGTTCCTTAATGTTAGTTAACATGCTGCTCCGTCTAATGTTCCTTAATGTTAGTTAACATGTTGCTCCATCTAATGTTCCTTAATGTTAGTTAACATGTTGCTATATCTAATGTTCCTTAATGTTAACATGTTGCTCCGTCTAATGTTCCTTCATGTTAGTTAACATGTTGCTCCGTCTAATGTTCCTTCATGTTAGTTAACGTGCTGCTCCGTCTAATGTTCCTTAATGTTAGTTAACATGCTGCTCCGTCTAATGTTCCTTAATGTTAGTTAACATGTTGCTCCATCTAATATTCCTTAATGTTAGTTAACATGTTGCTCCGTCTAATGTTCCTTAATGTTAGTTAACATGTTGCTCCATCTAATGTTCCTTAATGTTAGTTAACATGTTGCTCCGTCTAATGTTCCTCAATGTTAACATGTTGCTCCGTCTAATGTTCCTTAATGTTAGTTAACATGCTGCTCCGTCTAATGTTCCTTAATGTTAACATGCTGCTCCGTCTAATGTTCCTTAATGTTAACATGTTGCTCCGTCTAATGTTCCTTAATGTTAGTTAACATGCTGCTCCATCTAATGTTCCTTAATGTTAGTTAACATGCTGCTCCATCAAATGTTCCTTAATGTTAGTTAACATGCTGCTCCATCTAATGTTCCTTAATGTTAGTTAACATGTTGCTCCATCTAATGTTCCTTAATGTTAACATGTTGCTCCATCTAATGTTCCTTAATGTTAACATGTTTCTCCATCTAATGTTCCTTAATGTTAACATGCTGCTCCATCTAATGTTCCTTAATGTTAGTTAACATGCTGCTCCATCTAATGTTCCTTAATGTTAACATGCTGCTCCGTCTAATGTTCCTTAATGTTAACATGCTGCTCCGTCTAATGTTCCTTAATGTTAGTTAACATGCTGCTCCGTCTAATGTTCCTTAATGTTAGTTAACATGCTGCTCCGTCTAATGTTCCTTAATGTTAGTTAACATGCTGCTCCATCTAATGTTCCTTAATGTTAGTTAACATGTGCTCCGTCTAATGTTCCTTAATGTTAGTTAACATGCTGCTCCATCAATGTTCCTTAATGTTAGTTAACATGCTGCTCCATCTAATGTTCCTTAATGTTAGTTAACATGTTGCTCCATCTAATGTTCCTTAATGTTAACATGTTGCTCCATCTAATGTTCCTTAATGTTAACATGTTCTCCATCTAATGTTCCTTAATGTTCCTTAATGTTAACATGCTGCTCCATCTAATGTTCCTTAATGTTAACATGTTGCTCCGTCTAATGTTCCTTAATATTAACATGCTGCTCCGTCTAATGTTTCTTCATGTTAGTTAACGTGCTGCTCCGTCTAATGTTCCTTAATGTTAGTTAACATGCTGCTCCGTCTAATGTTCCTTAATGTTAGTTAACATGTTGCTCTGTCTAATGTTCCTTAATGTTAGTTAACGTGCTGCTCCGTCTAATGTTCCTTAATGTTAGTTAACATGCTGCTCCATCTAATGTTCCTTAATGTTAGTTAACATGTTGCTCCATCTAATGTTCCTTAATGTTAACATGTTGCTCCGTCTAATGTTCCTAAATGTTAACATGCTGCTCCGTCTAATGTTCCTTAATGTTAGTTAACATGTTGCTCCATCTAATGTTCCTTAATATTAACATGTTGCTCCGTCTAATGTTCCTTAATGTTAACATGTTGCTCCGTCTAATGTTCCTTAATGTTAACATGTGTTCCTTAATGTTAACATGCTGCTCCATCTAATGTTCCTTAATGTTAGTTAACATGTTGCTCCATCTAATGTTCCTTAATATTAACATGCTGCTCCGTCTAATGTTCCTTCATGTTAGTTAACATGTTGCTCCATCTAATGTTCCTTAATGTTAGTTAACGTGCTGCTCCGTCTAATTTTCCAAATTGTTAGTTAACATGCTGCTCTGTCTAATGTTCCTTAATGTTAACATGTTGCTCCATCTAATGTTCCTTAATGTTAACATGTTGCTCCATCTAATGTTCCTTAATGTTAACATGCTGCTCCATCTAATGTTCCTTAATGTTAGTTAACATGCTGCTCCATCTAATGTTCCTTAATGTTAGTTAACGTGCTGCTCCGTCTAATGTTCCTTAATGTTAACATGTTGCTCCATCTAATGTTCCTTAATGTTAACATGTTGCTCCATCTAATGTTCCTTAATGTTAACATGCTGCTCCATCTAATGTTCCTTAATGTTAGTTAACATGCTGCTCCATGTAATGTTCCTTAATGTTAACATGTTGCTCCATCTAATGTTCCTCAATGTTAACATGCTGCTCCATCTAATGTTCCTTAATGTTAGTTAACATGTTGCTCCATCTAATGTTCCTTAATGTTAACATGCTGCTCCATCTAATGTTCCTTAATGTTAGTTAACATGCTGCTCCGTCTAATGTTCCTTAATGTTAAGATGTTGCTCCATCTAATGTTCCTTAATGTTAGTTAACATGCTGCTCCATCTAATGTTCCTTAATGTTAGTTAACATGTTGCTCCATCTAATGTTCCTTAATGTTAATGTTCCTTAATGTTAACATGCTGCTCCGTCTAATGTTCCTTAATGTTAACATGCTGCTCCGTCTAATGTTCCTTAATGTTAGTTAACATGCTGCTCCGTCTAATGTTCCTTAATGTTAGTTAACATGTTGCTCCATCTAATGTTCCTTAATGTTAGTTAACATGCTGCTCCGTCTAATGTTCCTTAATGTTAACATGCTGCTCCGTCTAATGTTCCTTAATGTTAACATGCTGCTCCGTCTAATGTTCCTTAATGTTAACATGTTGCTCCGTCTAATGTTCCTTAATGTTAGTTAACATGCTGCTCCGTCTAATGTTCCTTAATGTTAGTTAACATGCTGCTCCATCAAATGTTCCTTAATGTTAGTTAACATGCTGCTCCATCTAATGTTCCTTAATGTTAGTTAACATGTTGCTCCATCTAATGTTCCTTAATGTTAACATGTTGCTCCATCTAATGTTCCTTAATGTTAACATGTTTCTCCATCTAATGTTCCTTAATGTTAACATGCTGCTCCATCTAATGTTCCTTAATGTTAGTTAACATGTTGCTCCATCTAATGTTCCTTAATGTTAACATGTTGCTCCATCTAATGTTCCTTAATGTTAACATGCTGCTCCGTCTAATGTTCCTTAATGTTAGTTAACATGCTGCTCCGTCTAATGTTCCTTAATGTTAACATGCTGCTCCGTCTAATGTTCCTTAATGTTAACATGTTGCTCCGTCTAATGTTCCTTAATGTTAGTTAACATGCTGCTCCGTCTAATGTTTCTTAATGTTAGTTAACATGTTGCTCCATCTAATGTTCCTTAATGTTAGTTAACATGTTGCTATATCTAATGTTCCTTAATGTTAACATGTTGCTCCGTCTAATGTTCCTTCATGTTAGTTAACATGTTGCTCCGTCTAATGTTCCTTCATGTTAGTTAACGTGCTGCTCCGTCTAATGTTCCTTAATGTTAGTTAACATGCTGCTCCGTCTAATGTTCCTTAATGTTAGTTAACATGTTGCTCCATCTAATGTTCCTTAATGTTAGTTAACATGTTGCTCCGTCTAATGTTCCTTAATGTTAGTTAACATGTTGCTCCATCTAATGTTCCTTAATGTTAACATGTTGCTCCATCTAATGTTCCTTAATGTTAACATGTTGCTCCATCTAATGTTCCTTAATGTTAGTTTACATGTTGCTCCATCTAATGTTCCTTAATGTTAGTTAACATGTTGCTCCATCTAATGTTCCTTAATGTTAACATGCTGCTCCGTCTAATGTTCCTTAATGTTAACATGTTGCTCTGTCTAATGTTCCTTAATGTTAACATGTTGCTCCATCTAATGTTCCTCAATGTTAGTTAACATGTTGCTCCATCTAATGTTCCTTAATTTTAACATGCTGCTCCATCTAATGTTCCTTAATGTTAGTTAACATGCTGCTCCGTCTAATGTTCCTTAATGTTAACATGCTGCTCCGTCTAATGTTCCTTAATGTTAACATGCTGCTCCGTCTAATGTTCCTTCATGTTAGTTAACATGCTGCTCTGTCTAATGTTCCTTAATGTTAGTTAACGTGCTGCTCCGTCTAATGTTCCTTAATGTTAACATGTTGCTCCGTCTAATGTTCCTTAATGTTAGTTAACATGTTGCTCCATCTAATGTTCCTTAATGTTAGTTAACATGTTTCTCCATCTAATGTTCCTTAATGTTAGCATGCTGCTCCATCTAATGTTCCTTAATGTTAACATGTTGCTCCGTCTAATGTTCCTTAATATTAACATGCTGCTCCGTCTAATGTTTCTTCATGTTAGTTAACGTGCTGCTCCGTCTAATGTTCCTTAATGTTAGTTAACATGCTGCTCCGTCTAATGTTCCTTAATGTTAGTTAACATGTTGCTCTGTCTAATGTTCCTTAATGTTAGTTAACATGTTGCTCCATCTAATGTTCCTTAATGTTAGTTAACATGCTGCTCCATCTAATGTTCCTTAATGTTAGTTAACATGTTGCTCCATCTAATGTTCCTTAATGTTAACATGTTGCTCCGTCTAATGTTCCTAAATGTTAACATGCTGCTCCGTCTAATGTTCCTTAATGTTAGTTAACATGTTGCTCCATCTAATGTTCCTTAATATTAACATGCTGCTCCGTCTAATGTTCCTTCATGTTAGTTAACATGTTGCTCCATCTAATGTTCCTTAATGTTAGTTAACGTGCTGCTCCGTCTAATTTTCCAAATTGTTAGTTAACATGCTGCTCTGTCTAATGTTCCTTAATGTTAACATGTTGCTCCATCTAATGTTCCTTAATGTTAGTTAACGTGCTGCTCCGTCTAATGTTCCTTAATGTTAACATGTTGCTCCATCTAATGTTCCTTAATGTTAACATGTTGCTCCATCTAATGTTCCTTAATGTTAACATGCTGCTCCATCTAATGTTCCTTAATGTTAGTTAACATGCTGCTCCATCTAATGTTCCTTAATGTTAACATGTTGCTCCATCTAATGTTCCTCAATGTTAACATGCTGCTCCATCTAATGTTCCTTAATGTTAGTTAACATGTTGCTCCATCTAATGTTCCTTAATGTTAACATGCTGCTCCATCTAATGTTCCTTAATGTTAGTTAACATGCTGCTCCGTCTAATGTTCCTTAATGTTAAGATGTTGCTCCATCTAATGTTCCTTAATGTTAGTTAACATGCTGCTCCATCTAATGTTCCTTAATGTTAGTTAACATGTTGCTCCATCTAATGTTCCTTAATGTTAGTTAACATGCTGCTCCGTCTAATGTTCCTTAATGTTAACATGCTGCTCCGTCTAATGTTCCTTAATGTTAACATGCTGCTCCGTCTAATGTTCCTTAATGTTAGTTAACATGCTGCTCCGTCTAATGTTCCTTAATGTTAACATGCTGCTCCGTCTAATGTTCCTTAATGTTAACATGTTGCTCCGTCTAATGTTCCTTAATGTTAGTTAACATGCTGCTCCGTCTAATGTTCCTTAATGTTAGTTAACATGCTGCTCCATCAAATGTTCCTTAATGTTAACATGCTGCTCCATTAAATGTGCTCCATCTAATGTTCCTTAATGTTAGTTAACATGTTGCTCCATCTAATGTTCCTTAATGTTAACATGTTGCTCCATCTAATGTTCCTTCTAATGTTAATGTTAACATGCTGCTCCATCTAATGTTCCTTAATGTTAGTTAACATGTTGCTCCATCTAATGTTCCTTAATGTTAACATGTTGCTCCATCTAATGTTCCTTAATGTTAACATGCTGCTCCGTCTAATGTTCCTTAATGTTAGTTAACATGCTGCTCCGTCTAATGTTCCTTAATGTTAAACATGCTGCTCCGTCTAATGTTCCTTAATGTTAACATGTTGCTCCGTCTAATGTTCCTTAATGTTAGTTAACATGCTGCTCCGTCTAATGTTCCTTAATGTTAGTTAACATGCTGCTCCGTCTAATGTTCCTTAATGTTAGTTAACATGTTGCTCCATCTAATGTTCCTTAATGTTAGTTAACATAACATGTTGCTCATGTCTAATGTTCCTTAATGTTAACATGTTGCTCCATCTAATGTTCCTTAATGTTTAACATGCTGCTCCATCTAATGTTCCTTAATGTTAGTTAACATGCTGCTCCGTCTAATGTTCCTTAATGTTCCTTAATGTTAATGTTAACATGCTGCTCCGTCTAATGTTCCTTAATGTTAGTTAACATGCTGCTCCATCTAATGTTCCTTAATGTTAGTTAACATGTGCTCTAATGTTCCTTAATGTTAGTTAACATCTAATGTTCCTTAATGTTAACATGTTGCTCCGTCTAATGTTCCTTAATGTTAGTTAACATGTTGCTCCATCTAATGTTCCTTAATGTTAGTTAACATGTTGCTCCATCTAATGTTCCTTAATGTTAACATGTTGCTCCATCTAATGTTCCTTAATGTTAGTTAACATGTTGCTCCATCTAATGTTCCTTAATGTTAACATGCTGCTCCGTCTAATGTTCCTTAATGTTAACATGTTGCTCCATCTAATGTTCCTTAATGTTAGTTAACATGTTGCTCCGTCTAATGTTCCTTAATGTTAGTTAACATGTTGCTCCGTCTAATGTTCCTTAATGTTAACATGTTGCTCCATCTAATGTTCCTTAATGTTAACATGCTGCTCCATCTAATGTTCCTTAATGTTAGTTAACATGCTGCTCCATCTAATGTTCCTTAATGTTAGTTAACATGTTGCTCCATCTAATGTTCCTTAATGTTAACATGTTGCTCCATCAAATGTTCCTTAATGTTAGTTAACATGCTGCTCCATCTAATGTTCCTTAATGTTAGTTAACATGTTGCTCCATCTAATGTTCCTTAATGTTAACATGCTGCTCCGTCTAATGTTCCTTAATGTTAAAATGCTGCTCCGTCTAATTTTCCTTAATGTTAGTTAACATGCTGCTCCGTCTAATGTTCCTTAATGTTAACATGCTGCTCCGTCTAATGTTCCTTAATGTTAGTTAACATGCTGCTCCGTCTAATGTTCCTTAATGTTAGTTAACATGCTGCTCCGTCTAATGTTCCTTAATGTTAGTTAACATGCTGCTCCATCAAATGTTCCTTAATGTTAGTTAACATGCTGCTCCATCTAATGTTCCTTAATGTTAGTTAACATGTTGCTCCATCTAATGTTCCTTAATGTTAACATGTTGCTCCATCTAATGTTCCTTAATGTTAACATGTTTCTCCATCTAATGTTCCTTAATGTTAGCATGCTGCTCCGTCTAATGTTCCTTAATGTTAGTTAACATGTTGCTCCATCTAATTTTCCTTAATGTTAACATGTTGCTCCATCTAATGTTCCTTAATGTTAACATGCTGCTCCGTCTAATGTTCCTTAATGTTAGTTAACATGCTGCTCCGTCTAATGTTCCTTAATGTTAACATGCTGCTCCGTCTAATGTTCCTTAATGTTAACATGTTGCTCCGTCTAATGTTCCTTAATGTTAGTTAACATGCTGCTCCGTCTAATGTTTCTTAATGTTAGTTAACATGTTGCTCCATCTAATGTTCCTTAATGTTAGTTAACATGTTGCTCCATCTAATGTTCCTTAATGTTAACATGTTGCTCCGTCTAATGTTCCTTCATGTTAGTTAACATGTTGCTCCATCTAATATTCCTTAATGTTAGTTAACATGTTGCTCCGTCTAATGTTCCTTAATGTTAGTTAACATGCTGCTCCATCTAATGTTCCTTAATGTTAGTTAACATGTTGCTCCGTCTAATGTTCCTCAATGTTAACATGTTGCTCCGTCTAATGTTCCTTAATGTTAGTTAACATATTGCTCCATCTAATGTTCCTTAATGTTAACATGTTGCTCCATCTAATGTTCCTTAATGTTAACATGTTGCTCCATCTAATGTTCCTTAATGTTAGTTAACATGTTGCTCCGTCTAATGTTCCTTAATGTTAGTTAACATGTTGCTCCATCTAATGTTCCTTAATGTTAGTTAACATGTTGCTTCATCTAATGTTCCTTAATGTTAACATGTTGCTCCATCTAATGTTCCTTAATGTTAGTTAACATGTTGCTCCATCTAATGTTCCTTAATGTTAGTTAACATGTTGCTCCATCTAATGTTCCTTAATGTTAACATGCTGCTCCGTCTAATGTTCCTTAATGTTAACATGTTGCTCCATCTAATGTTCCTTAATGTTAGTTAACATGTTGCTCCGTCTAATGTTCCTTAATGTTAACATGTTGCTCCATCTAATGTTCCTTAATGTTAACATGTTGCTCCATCTAATGTTCCTTAATGTTAACATGCTGCTCCATCTAATGTTCCTTAATGTTAGTTAACATGCTGCTCCATCTAATGTTCCTTAATGTTAGTTAACATGTTGCTCCATCTAATGTTCCTTAATGTTAGTTAACATGTTGCTCCATCTAATGTTCCTTAATGTTAACATGTTGCTCCATCAAATGTTCCTTAATGTTAGTTAACATGCTGCTCCATCTAATGTTCCTTAATGTTAGTTAACATGTTGCTCCATCTAATGTTCCTTAATGTTAACATGTTGCTCCATCTAATGTTCCTTAATGTTAACATGCTGCTCCATCTAATGTTCCTTAATGTTAGTTAACATGCTGCTCCATCTAATGTTCCTTAATGTTAGTTAACATGCTGCTCCGTCTAATGTTCCTTAATGTTAGTTAACATGTTGCTCCATCTAATGTTCCTTAATGTTAACATGTTGCTCCGTCTAATGTTCCTTAATATTAACATGCTGCTCCGTCTAATGTTTCTTCATGTTAGTTAACATGCTGCTCCGTCTAATGTTCCTTAATGTTAGTTAACGTGCTGCTCCGTCTAATGTTCCTTAATGTTAGTTAACATGCTGCTCCATCTAATGTTCCTTAATGTTAGTTAACATGTTGCTCCATCTAATGTTCCTTAATGTTAACATGTTGCTCCGTCTAATGTTCCTAAATGTTAACATGCTGCTCCGTCTAATGTTCCTTAATGTTAGTTAACATGTTGCTCCATCTAATGTTCCTTAATGTTAACATGCTGCTCCGTCTAATGTTCCTTAATGTTAACATGTTGCTCCATCTAATGTTCCTTAATGTTAACATGTTGCTCCATCTAATGTTCCTTAATGTTAGTTAACATGTTGCTCCATCTAATGTTCCTTAATGTTAACATGCTGCTCCATCTAATGTTCCTTAATGTTAACATGTTGCTCCGTCTAATGTTCCTTAATGCTAGTTAACATGCTGCTCCGTCTAATGTTCCTCAATGTTAACATGTTGCTCCATCTAATGTTCCTTAATGTTAACATTCTGCTCCATCTAATGTTCCTTAATGTTAGTTAACATGTTGCTCCGTCTAATGTTCCTTAATGTTAACATTCTGCTCCATCTAATGTTCCTTAATGTTAGTTAACATGTTGCTCCATCTAATGTTCCTTAATGTTAACATGCTGCTCCGTCTAATGTTCCTTAATGTTAGTTAACATGTTGCTCCATCTAATGTTCCTTAATATTAACATGCTGCTCCGTCTAATGTTCCTTCATGTTAGTTAACATGTTGCTCCTTCTAATGTTCCTTAATGTTAACATGTTGCTCCATCTAATGTTCCTTAATGTTAGTTAACATGTTGCTCCATCTAATGTTCCTTAATGTTAACATGTTGCTCCATCTAATGTTCCTTAATGTTAGTTAACATGTTGCTCCGTCTAATGTTCCTTAATGTTAACATGTTGCTCCATCTAATGTTCCTCAATGTTAGTTAACATGTTGCTCCGTCTAATGTTCCTTAATGTTAACATGCTGCTCCATCTAATGTTCCTCATGTTAGTTAACATGTTGCTCCGTCTAATGTTCCTTAATGTTAACATGTTGCTCCATCTAATGTTCCTTAATGTTAGTTAACATGTTGCTCCGTCTAATGTTCCTTAATGTTAACATGTTGCTCCATCTAATGTTCCTTAATGTTAGTTAACATGTTGCTCCATCTAATGTTCCTTAATGTTAACATAACATGTTGCTCCATCTAATGTTCCTCAATGTTAGTTAACATGTTGCTCCGTCTAATGTTCCTTAATGTTAACATATTGCTCCGTCTAATGTTCCTTAATGTTAGTTAACATGTTGCTCCGTCTAATGTTCCTTAATGTTAACATGTTGCTCCGTCCTAATGTTAATGTTAACATGTTGCTCCATCTAATGTTCCTTAATGTTAGTTAACATGTTGCTCCATCTAATGTTCCTCAATGTTAACATGTTGCTCCGTCTAATGTTCCTTAATGTTAACATGCTGCTCCGTCTAATGTTCCTTAATGTTAGTTAACATGTTGCTCCGTCTAATGTTCCTTAATGTTAGTTAACATGTTGCTCCGTCTAATGTTCCTTAATGTTAACATGTTGCTCCATCTAATGTTCCTTAATGTTAGTTAACATGTTGCTCCATCTAATGTTCCTTAATGTTAACATGTTGCTCCATCTAATGTTCCTTAATGTTAACATGTTGCTCCATCTAATGTTCCTTAATGTTAGTTAACATGCTGCTCCGTCTAATGTTTCTTAATGTTAGTTAACATGTTGCTCCATCTAATGTTCCTTAATGTTAGTTAACATGTTGCTCCATCTAATGTTCCTTAATGTTAACATGTTGCTCCGTCTAATGTTCCTTCATGTTAGTTAACATGTTGCTCCATCTAATATTCCTTAATGTTAGTTAACATGTTGCTCCGTCTAATGTTCCTTAATGTTAGTTAACATGCTGCTCCATCTAATGTTCCTTAATGTTAGTTAACATGTTGCTCCGTCTAATGTTCCTCAATGTTAACATGTTGCTCCGTCTAATGTTCCTTAATGTTAGTTAACATATTGCTCCATCTAATGTTCCTTAATGTTAACATGTTGCTCCATCTAATGTTCCTTAATGTTAACATGTTGCTCCATCTAATGTTCCTTAATGTTAGTTAACATGTTGCTCCGTCTAATGTTCCTTAATGTTAGTTAACATGTTGCTCCATCTAATGTTCCTTAATGTTAGTTAACATGTTGCTCCATCTAATGTTCCTTAATGTTAACATGTTGCTCCTTCTAATGTTCCTTAATGTTAGTTAACATGTTGCTCCATCTAATGTTCCTTAATGTTAGTTAACATGTTGCTCCATCTAATGTTCCTTAATGTTAGTTAACATGTTGCTCCATCTAATGTTCCTTAATGTTAACATGCTGCTCCGTCTAATGTTCCTTAATGTTAACATGTTGCTCCATCTAATGTTCCTTAATGTTAGTTAACATGTTGCTCCGTCTAATGTTCCTTAATGTTAACATGTTGCTCCATCTAATGTTCCTTAATGTTAACATGCTGCTCCATCTAATGTTCCTTAATGTTAGTTAACATGCTGCTCCATCTAATGTTCCTTAATGTTAGTTAACATGTTGCTCCATCTAATGTTCCTTAATGTTAACATGTTGCTCCATCAAATGTTCCTTAATGTTAGTTAACATGCTGCTCCATCTAATGTTCCTTAATGTTAGTTAACATGTTGCTCCATCTAATGTTCCTTAATGTTAACATGCTGCTCCATCTAATGTTCCTTAATGTTAACATGTTGCTCCATCTAATGTTCCTTAATGTTAACATGCTGCTCCATCTAATGTTCCTTAATGTTAGTTAACATGCTGCTCCGTCTAATGTTCCTTAATGTTAGTTAACATGCTGCTCCGTCTAATGTTCCTTAATGTTAGTTAACATGTTGCTCCATCTAATGTTCCTTAATGTTAACATGTTGCTCCGTCTAATGTTCCTTAATATTAACATGCTGCTCCGTCTAATGTTTCTTCATGTTAGTTAACGTGCTGCTCCGTCTAATGTTCCTTAATGTTAGTTAATGTGCTGCTCCGTCTAATGTTCCTTAATGTTAGTTAACATGCTGCTCCATCTAATGTTCCTTAATGTTAGTTAACATGTTGCTCCATCTAATGTTCCTTAATGTTAACATGTTGCTCCGTCTAATGTTCCTAAATGTTAACATGCTGCTCCGTCTAATGTTCCTTAATGTTAGTTAACATGTTGCTCCATCTAATGTTCCTTAATGTTAACATGCTGCTCCGTCTAATGTTCCTTAATGTTAACATGTTGCTCCGTCTAATGTTCCTTAATGTTAACATGTTGCTCCATCTAATGTTCCTTAATGTTAGTTAACATGTTGCTCCATCTAATGTTCCTTAATGTTAACATGCTGCTCCATCTAATGTTCCTTAATGTTAACATGTTGCTCCATCTAATGTTCCTTAACGTTAGTTAACATGCTGCTCCGTCTAATGTTCCTTAATGTTAGTTAACATGTTGCTCCATCTAATGTTCCTTAATGTTAACATGTTGCTCCATCTAATGTTCCTTAATGTTAACATGTTGCTCCATCTAATGTTCCTTAATGTTAGTTAACATGTTGCTCCGTCTAATGTTCCTTAATGTTAACATGTTGCTCCGTCTAATGTTCCTTAATGTTAGTTAACATGTTGCTCCGTCTAATGTTCCTCAATGTTAACATGTTGCTCCATCTAATGTTCCTCAATGTTAGTTAACATGTTGCTCCATCTAATGTTCCTTATTGTTAACATGCTGCTCCATCTAAAGTTCCTCAATGTTAGTTAACATGTTGCTCCTTCTAATGTTCCTTAATGTTAACATGTTGCTCCATCTAATGTTCCTTAATGTTAGTTAACATGTTGCTCCGTCTAATGTTCCTTAATGTTAACATGTTGCTCCGTCTAATGTTCCTTAATGTTAGTTAACATGTTGCTCCGTCTAATGTTCCTCAATGTTAACATGTTGCTCCATCTAATGTTCCTCAATGTTAGTTAACATGTTGCTCCGTCTAATGTTCCTTAATGTTAACATGCTGCTCCATCTAAAGTTCCTCAATGTTAGTTAACATGTTGCTCCGTCTAATGTTCCTTAATGTTAACATGTTGCTCCATCTAATGTTCCTTAATGTTAGTTAACATGTTGCTCCGTCTAATGTTCCTTAATGTTAACATGTTGCTCCGTCTAATGTTCCTTAATGTTAGTTAACATGTTGCTCCGTCTAATGTTCCTCAATGTTAACATGTTGCTCCATCTAATGTTCCTCAATGTTAGTTAACATGTTGCTCCGTCTAATGTTCCTTAATGTTAACATATTGCTCCGTCTAATGTTCCTCAATGTTAACATGTTGCTCCGTCTAATGTTCCTTAATGTTAACATGTTGCTCCATCTAATGTTCCTTAATGTTAGTTAACATGTTGCTCCATCTAATGTTCCTCAATGTTAACATGTTGCTCCGTCTAATGTTCCTTAATGTTAACATGCTGCTCCGTCTAATGTTCCTTAATGTTAGTTAACATGTTGCTCCGTCTAATGTTCCTTAATGTTAGTTAACATGTTGCTCCGTCTAATGTTCCTTAATGTTAACCTGTTGCTCCATCTAATGTTCCTTAATGTTAGTTCACATGTTGCTCCTTCTAATGTTCCTCAATGTTAACATGTTGCTCCATCTAATGTTCCTTAATGTTAACATGCTGCTCCATCTAATGTTCCTTAATGTTAACATGTTGCTCCTTCTAATGTTCCTCAATGTTAACATGTTGCTCCATCTAATGTTCCTTAATGTTAACATGCTGCTCCATCTAATGTTCCTTAATGTTAGTTAACATGTTGCTCCGTCTAATGTTCCTCAATGTTAACATGTTGCTCCGTCTAATGTTCCTTAATGTTAACATGTTGCTCCATCTAATGTTCCTTAATGTTAGTTAACATGTTGCTCCATCTAATGTTCCTAATGTTCCTTAATGTTAAATGTTAACATGCTGCTCCGTCTAATGTTCCTTAATGTTAGTTAACATGTTGCTCCGTCTAATGTTCCTTAATGTTAGTTAACATGTTGCTCCATCTAATGTTCCTTAATGTTAACATGCTGCTCCATCTAATGTTCCTTAATGTTAACATGTTGCTCCTTCTAATGTTCCTCAATGTTAACATGTTGCTCCATCTAATGTTCCTTAATGTTAACATGCTGCTCCATCTAATGTTCCTTAATGTTAGTTAACATGCTGCTCCGTCTAATGTTCCTTAATATTAGTTCACATGTTGCTCCATCTAATGTTCCTCAATGTACTGTTTGTGTGTTTGTGTGTCTGTTAGTGTGTCCAGTTGTGTCTGTGTGTGTTTGTGTTTGTGTGAGTGTTTGTGTGTGTGTGTGTGTGTGTGTGTGTGTGTGGCCTTTTCACAATAGTGTCCCATACTGTGTGAGTGTTTGTGTGTGTGTGTGTGTGTTTGTGTTTGTGTGAGTGTTTGTGTGTATGGCCTTTTCACAATAGTTTCCCATACTGATAGTCATCAGAAGCATTCTGACACTCCCTGCTACTCCTCCACACACACATCTGGTTACTCACACACACGCACACTCACACTCACACACACACTCACACACACACACACACACACACACACACACACACACACACACACACACACACACACACACACACACACACACACACACACACACACACACACACACACACACACACACACACACACCACACACCCTCTCATCAACCTCCCATCTATAAAATATTCAGCATGACTAGAGACATCAGCACAACATCTTTTTACAGTGACAGCCATTAATTCCTCTCTCTCTTTCTCTCTGTCTCTTTCTTTCACTCCATCTCTCTCTCCATCTGGAAACAAAACTTGTTTTATAAGGAGGATGCGATCCACCCAAATCCTTTGGGTTTCTGGATCCTTTCACAGCATTATAAGGCTGCGTTTAGACAATGACAATGCATTAATCATGTGCCCATCAACCAGAGTTACACTGTTAGCACTGAGGCGGTGTGTTCTAGGAGGAAGTCCACTGTGTGCAGCTCACCCTGCACTAACATAAATAACATGAGCATGTCTACTTCCGCTAAGCTTCCCAGTAAACCAATGAAAACAATCAAGCATCCCAGAAAAGTGCTAAAAATAGCAGACGTTAACATATGTAGCTTAAGGAACAAGGTTCATGAAATCAATCATTTGCTATTAACAGATGACATTCATATTGTGACCATCTCTGAAACCCACTTATATAATACCTTTGATGATACAGTGGTAGCAATACATGATTATAACATCTACAGAAAATACAGAAATACCAATGGAGGTGTTGCAGTCTATATTTAGAACCACATTCCTGTAAAGCTTAGAGAGGATCTCATGTTAAATACTGTTGAAGTAATATGTCTTCAGGTTCATCTGCCTCACATAAAGCCCATTCTGGTGGGAAGCTGCTATAGACCACCAAGTGCTAACAGTCAGTATCTGGAAAACATGTGTGAAATGCTTGATAATGTATGTGATATAAACAGAGAGGTATATTTTCTGGGTGATTTAAATATTGACTGGCTTTCATTAAGCTGCCCACTCAAGAAAAAGCTGTAACCAGTGCCTGCAACCTGGTTCAGGTTATCAGTCAACCTGCCAGGGTAGTTACAACCAGCACAGGAAAGAAATCATCAACATGTATTGATCACATCTTTACTAAAGCTGCAGAAATGTGCTTTAAAGCAGTATCCAAATCCATAGGACGTAGTGATCACAATATAGTAACCATATCTAGGAAAAACAAAGTTCCTAAGGCTGGGCCTGATATAGTGTATAAGAGGTCATACAAGAAGTTTTGTAGTGATTCCTATGTTGTTGATGTAAATAATATTTGTTGGTTTGTGGTGTGTAAAGAGGAGGAACCAGATACTGCACTTAACACCTTAAATCGCCTATTCCAGTTACTAATAAGCATGCACCCATAAATAAATTACAGTAACAACTGATAAATCCCTATGGATTGCTGAGGAATTGAAAAATTGTATGGTTGAGAGGGATGAGGTAAAAGGAATGGCAAATAAGTCTGGCTGCACAAACGATTGGAAAACGTACTGCAAATGTAGAAATCATGTGACTAAACTGGATAAAAAAAATTAAAAACAATACTATGAAACAAAGATAAATTATATAAAGAATGATAGTAAAAATCTTTGGAGCACCTTACGTTTTGGGCAAAAAGGCAATCTCAGCTCCATCATTCATTAAATCAGATGGCCCATTCATTACAAAACCCACTGATATTGCGAACTACTTTAGTTATTTTTTAATTGGCAAGATTAGCAAACTTAGGCATGACATTCCAGCAACAAATGCTGACACTACACATCCAAGTATAACTGATAAAATGTTGAAAGACAAGCATTGTAATTCTGAATTCCGTAAAATGAGCATGGAAGAGGTGAAAACATTATTGTTGTCTATCAACAATGACAAGCCACCGGGGTCTGACAATCTGTATGGAAAATTATTGAAGATAATAGCGGATGATATTGCCACTTCTATTTGCCATATCTTCAATCTAAGCCTACTAGAAAGTGTGTGCCCTCAGGCCTGGAGGGAAGTAAAAGTCATTCCACTGCCCAAGAATAGTAAAGCCCCCTTTACTGGCTCAAATAGCATACCAATCAGCCTGGTACCAACCCTTTGTGTTTGATCAGATACAATGCTATTTTACTGTAAACTAACTGACAACAGACACACATGTAAGGAAGGACATTCAACGAGCACAGCACTTACACAAATGACTGGTGATTGGCTGAGAGAAATTGATGATAAAAGATTGTGGGAGCTGTTTTGTTAGACTTCAGTATGGCTTTTTACATTATTGATCATAGCCTGCTGATGGAAAAAACATAGGTGTTATGGCTTTACACCTCATGCTATATTGTGGATAAAGAGTTTCCTGTCTAACAGAACACAGAGGGTGTTCTATAATGGAAGCCACTCAAACATAATCCAGGAAGAATCAGGAATTCCCCAGGGCAGCTGTCTAGGCCCCTTACTTTTTTTCAATCTTTACTAATGACATGCCACTGGCCTTGAGTAAAGCCAGTGTGTCTATGTATGTGGATGACTCAACACTATACATGTTAGCTACTACAGCGTGTGTAGTCACTGCAACACTTAACAAAGAGCTGCAGTTAGCTTCAGAATGGGTGGCAAGGAATAAGTTAGTCCTAAATATTTAAAAAACTAAAAGCATTGTATTTAGGACAAATCATTCACTACACCCTAAACCTCAACTAAATCTTGTAATAAATAATGTGGATATTGAGCAAGTTGAGGTGATTAAACTGCTTGGAGTAACCCTGGATTGTATACTGTCATAGACAAAATGTGTTGATACAACAGTAGCTAAGATGGGGAGAAGTCTGTCTATAATAAAGCGATGCTCTGCCTTCTTAACAACACAATAAACAAGGCAGGTCCTACAGGCCCTAGTTTCTACCTTCTTAACAACAATTTCAACAAGGCAGGTCCTACAGGCCCTAGTTTCTACCTTCTTAACAACACTATCAACAAGGCAGGTTGTACAGGCTATTAGTTTTGTCGCACCTGGACTAACGTGCAGTCATGTGGTCAAGTGCCACAAAGAGGGACCTCTGAAAATGTCAATTGGCTCAGAACAGGGCAGCACGGCTGAACCTTAAATGTACATGGAGAGCTAATAATAATGATATGCATGTCAATCTCTCATTGCTCTAAGTGGAGAAGAGATTGACTTCATCACTACTTGTTTCTGTAAGAAGTATTGACAGGATGAATGCACCGAGCTGTCTGTTTAAACTACTAGCACACAGCTCAGACACCCATGCATACCCCACAAGACATGCCACCAGAGGTCTCTTCACAATCCCCAAGTCCAGAACAGACTGTGGGAGGCTAACAGTACTACATAGAGCCACGACTACATGGAACTCTATTCCACATCAGGTAACTGATGCAAGCAGTAGAATCAGATTTAAAAACACGTAAAAATACACCTTATTGAACAGTGGGACTGTGAAGAGACACACACGGGCACAGGCACACTACACACACACACACACACACACACACACACACACACACACACACACACACACACACACACACACACACACACATACACATACACATACACATACACATACACATACACATACACACACACACACATACACATACACACATACACATACACACACACATACACACATACACATACACATACACATACACATACACACACACACACACACATACACATACACACACACACACACACACACACACACACACACACACACACACACACACACACACACACACACACACACACACACACACACATACACATACACACACAGACACATACACACAATCACATACACACACACATACACACACACACACACACACACACACACACTAACACACACACACACACACACACACATACACATGGATTTGGTATTGTAGATATGTGATAGTAGAGTAGTGGCCTGAGGGAACACACGTAATGTGTTATGAAATGTAATATTTTAAATTGTGTATCGCTGCCTTGGTGTTGCCTTAGCAGCAGCCAATGAGGATCCTTAATATATACACATACAAAATGTCTCTCATTGTCTCTGTTCTTCGCTCTTCCTCTTTCCTTCCTCTCTTTCTAGTGCTATCTATATTATATTTCTCTCTTGTTCTGTCTCTCTTACAAACACCTTGTCTCTCACCAGTGAATGATTGTGCAACTGGAGCCAGAGAGAGAAACTGAGAGAGAAAGAGAGCCAGAGAGAGAAACTGAGAGAGAGAAAGAGAGCCCGAGAGAGAGACTGAGAGAGAAAGAGAGCCAGAGAGAAAAACTGAGAGAGAAAGAGAGCCAGAGAGAGAAACAGAGAGAAAGAGAGCCAGAGAGAGAAACTGAGAGAGAAAGAGAGCCAGAGAGAGAAAGAGAGCCAGAGAGAGAAAGAGAGAGAAAGAGAGCCAGAGAGAGAGCCAAAGAGAAAGAGAGCCAGAGAGAGAAACTGAGAGAGAAAGAGAGCCAGAGAGAGAAACTGAGAGCGAAAGAGAGCCAGAGAGAGAAACTGAGAGAGAAAGAGAGACAGAGAGAGAGATGGAAGGATAGGAGAGAGATAATTATTACCTCTCTAGGCACTGTATGTGTGTGTGTCTGTCTGTGTGTGTGTGTGTGTGTGTGTGTGTGTGTGTGTGTGTGTGTGTGTGTGTGTGTGTGTGTGTGTGTGTGTGTGTGTGTGTGTGTGTGTGTGTGTGTGTGTGTGTGTGTGTGTGTGTGTCCGCAAGAATAGTAAACTAACAACATTTGACCAACTGTGGACATTTTGTTAGTCCCCACATGGACAAATGCTATTTCCAGGGGGTTTAGGGTTAAGGTTAGAATTAGAATTAGTGTTAGGGTTAGGTTTAGGGTTAGGAGCTAGGGTTAGAATTAGGTTTAGGGTTAGGAGCTAGGGTTAGGTTTAGGGTTAGGAGCTAGGGTTAGGTTTAGGTTTAGGGTTAGGAGCTAGGGTTAGAATTAGGTTTAGGGTTAGGAGCTAGGGTTAGGTTTAGGTTTAGGGTTAGGAGCTATGGGTTAGGTTTAGGGTTAGGAGCTAGGGTGAGGTTTAGGGTTAGGAACTAGGGTTAGGTTTAGGGTTAGGAGCTAGGGTTAGAATTAGGTTTAGGGTTAGGAGCTAGGGTTAGGTTTAGGGTTAGGAGCTAGGGTTAGGTTTAGGTTTAGGGTTAGGAGCTAGGGTTAGATTAGGGTTATGGTTAATAAGGTTAGGTTTTCAGGTTAGGGTTAAGGTTAGGGTTAAGAGTAGGGTTAGAGATGCAAACTCGGTCTCAACCTTTAAGTCTTTACTGAAGACTCATCTCTTCAGTGGGTCATATGATTGAGTGTAGTCTGGCCCAGGAGTGGGAAGGTGAACGGAAAGGCTCTGGAGCAACGAACCGCCCTTGCTGTCTCTGCCTGGCTGGTTCCCCTCTTTCCACTGGGATTCTCTGCCTCTAACCCTATTACAGGGGCTGAGTCACTGGCTTACTAGGGCTCTTTCATACCGTCCCTAGGAGGGGTGCGTCACTTGAGTGGGTTGAGTCACTGATGTGATCTTCCTGTCTGGGTTGGCGCCCCCCCTTGGGTTGTGCTGTGGCGGAGATCTTTGTGGGCTATACTCTGCCTTGTCTCAGGATGGTAAGTTGGTGGTTGAAGATATCCCTCTAGTGGTGTGGTGGCTGTGCTTTGGCAAAGTGGGTGGGGTTATATCCTTCCTGTTTGGCCCTGTCAGGGGTTGTCATCGGATGTGGCCACAGTGTCTCCTGACCCCTCCTGTCTCGGCCTCCAGTATTTATGCTGCAGTAATTTATGTGTCGGGGGGCTAGGGTCAGTTTGTTATATCTGGAGTACTTCTCCTGTCCTATCCGGTGTCCTGTGTGAATTTAAGTATGCTCTCTCTAATTCTCTCTTTCTCTCTTTCTTTCTCTCTCTCGGAGGACCAGACCCCTAGGACCATGCCTTAGGACTACCTGGCATGATGACTCCTTGCTGTCCCCAGTCCACCTGGCCGTGCTGCTGCTCCAGTTTCAACTATTCTGCCTGTGATTATTATTATTTGACCATGCTGGTCATTTATGAACATTTGAACATCTTGGCCATGTTCTGTTATAATCTCCACCCGGCACAGCCAGAAGAGGACTGGCTAACCCACATAGCCTGGTTCCTCTCTAGGTTTATTCCTAGGTTTTGGCCTTTCTAGGGAGTTTTTCCTAGCCACCGTGCTTCTACACCTGCATTGCTTGCTGTTTGGGGTTTTAGGCTGGGGTTCTGTACAGCACTTTGAGATATCAGCTGATGTACGAAGGGCTATATTTATACATTTGATTTGATTTGGTTTGATTTAGGGTGAGGGTTAGGGAAAATAGGATTTTAAATGGGACTGAATTGTGTGTCCCCACAAGGTTAGTTATACAATACTGTTTGTGTGTGTGTGTGTGTGTGTGTGCGTGCGTGCGTGTGTGTGTGTGTGTGTGTGTGTGTGTGTGTGTGTGTGTGTGTGTGTGTGTGTGTGTGTGTGTGTGTGTGTGTGTGTGTGTGTGTGTGTGTGTGTGTGTGTGAGAGCGAGAGAGAGAGAGAGATGTGTGGTCAGGCGGTGAAAATCCAGCTATGCTAAGGGCGTCACCACTGCAATGCAAGATTTGACAAGAAATTCTCAGTGTGCCAGAGAGAGAGAGAGAGAGAGAGAGAGAGAGAGGGGAAAAAGAGAGAGGGAGAGGGAAAAAGAGAGAGGGAGAGAGAGAGACAGAGAGAGACAGAGACAGAGAGAGAGAGAGAGACAGAGAGAGACAGAGAGAGAGAGAGAGAGAGAGAGAGAGACAGAGAGAGAGAGAGAGCGAGAGAGAGACAGAGAGAGAGAGAGAAAGGAAGAGAGAGAGAGAAAAAGAGAGAAAAAGGGAGAGGGGAAGAGAGAGAGAAAGAGAGAGAGAGACAGAGAGACAGAGAGACAGAGAGACAGAGAGAGAAAAAGAGAGAAAAAGGGAGAGGGGAAGAGAGAGAGAAAGAGAGAGAGAGAGACAGAGAGACAGAGAGACAGAGAGAGAGAGAGAGAGAGAGAGAGAGAGGGAGAGAGAGAGAGAGAGGGAAGAAGAGAGAGAGAGAGAGAGGGAGAGAGAGAGGGAAAAAGAGAGAGAGGAAGAGAGAGAGAGAGAGAGAGAGAGAGAGAGAGAGAGAGAGAGAGAGTAAAAAATACATACCCTTCAATCTGTTACGGTATCCTTCATTCTGTACGGTATCCTTCAATCTGTTACGGTATCCTTCAATCTGTTACGGTATCCTTCATTCTGTATGGTATCCTTCATTTTGTACGGTATCCTTCATTCTGTTACGGTATCCTTCATTCTGTTACATACCCTTCATTCTGTTACATACCCTTCATTATGTTACATACCCTTCATTCTGTTACGTTATCCTTCATTCTGTTACATACCCTTCATTCTGTTACGGTACCCTTCATTCTGTTACATACCCTTCATTCTGTTACATACCCTTCATTCTGTTACGGTATCCTTCATTCTGTTATGGTATCCTTCATTCTGTTACATACCCTTCATTCTGTACGGTATCCTTCATTCTGTTACGATACCCTTCATTCTGTTACGGTATCCTTCATTCTGTTATGGTATCCTTCATTCTGTTACATACCCTTCATTCTGTACGGTATCCTTCATTCTGTTATGGTATCCTTAATTCTGTTACGGTATCCTTCATTCTGTTACGGTATCCTTCATTCTGTTACGGTATCCTTCATTCTGTTACGGTATCCTTCATTCTGTTACGGTATCCTTCATTCTGTTATGGTATCCTTCATTCTGTTATGGTATCCTACATTCTGTTATGGTATCCTTCATTCTGTTATGGTATCCTTCATTCTGTTACGGTATCCTTCATTCTGTTATGGTATCCTACATTCTGTTATGGTATCCTTCATTCTGTTACGGTATCCTTCATTCTGTTATGGTATCCTACATTCTGTTATGGTATCCTTCATTCTGTGACATACCTTTTTTTTTCATTCATCTTGCAAATTTCCATTTTGGACCAGACTGACTTTACGATCAAAATGACCCTATTTACACTTTGCAGTCAATTTTGACACTACATCCAATGTTTCTGACTCATATCGATGCCACATAGAGCCCCTTTTCAAAAAGAGAAGTAGCTTTTCAGTCGCTGTTTAAACTCCAAACTGTAGTCTTATTATCTAAATGAGAGCATCTGTTCTCTAGACTTCCTCTTTCTGACCAGTTAGTTCTGCTCTGCCCCACTAGAACACTCCGTCTCTACTGGTTACATTTATAACAGTAATAAAGTTGATTTTAGATGCGTTAGGTCATATACAGATGCTAAACTTGATGAGATTACAATGGGCTCATA